>NC_090265.1:1392952717-1393252717 GCF_040414725.1 Anabrus simplex
AAATATAACACTTAGAATACTAACTCACTGACATATCTCGACCTATAATAAATTCTCATTTTCTATCCAATGCAAATGAGTGTATATGTTTACGTTGCCTAAACTTGACAGTGATTGTGATTAGGTGATATTATGAAAAACCAAGACAATATATATGAATGTTGAAGTTCGTTATTGACACCTCAATAAATCTGATTTCCAGAAAACGAGGTCCACGAGTTCAGTAGGAACCTGCAACGTTTGCTCACCGACTGAGTAAGGATGATGTGAATGTCGTCCATATTCCAACGGAAAGTTGGCACGATTTTCCTTACAGTAAAAAGCAGAGTACTAAAATACCACTTTCTTTGTTTTCAGTGTTGTTTATCATTATACGAACCTACCACTCCTTAATAATTTTCTATTTGTGTCTAATTGTGAAAGCCATACTCTTAAAAGTTAACTCGGTAAATTTTATCTCTCCCACAAAGTATTCCTGCAGACACCCTTTGTCTTAGACAACTCTAATTATCCTACAGCTCCAATTTAAATTTACACTGGCCTACTTCTTACGTGCCGAATTGTACCGCACCGAACTGGAGCATTATCATGTAGAGCAGCACAAATTAGTATATAAAGTATAAAGTAGAGTTCTTAATTTTCGTGGAGGTGTACTTCAAATTCTTCCTTCCATTTCCCCCAACAAATTGAAGCCCACCCCCTCTTTAAGTTATTTGGGCACAGCTGCATTTTCGCAGGGGTGGTAGTATGAGGGCTTATGAAGCTGTACTTCGGACATTATTTACTTAGGTGAATAACGTTGAAGATGGTGATAACCACTCCAGTGCATGATGAAAACTGACAGAATCGATGAGGAAAAGCATCTGTACATCAGGAGACAAAGCACGAGTGGCAAATATCAAGGAGCCCAACAGAGATAATACAAACCAGAACTTCAGGAACAAAGCAAAATAAAAAAAGAGCTTTCCCTCCTTACGTAATTTTCCTTCCGAATACCACAGCACAGCGCGACGATCTTTGAAACTAGTCAACTGGGAGCGGTGAATAATCAGCTCATAATTCATTCAACATACTTCAGATACACCTTCCATGAAGCGTTTCCATTGTTATTGTATCAGCAGACCACCGTACACATTGTCGCGATGAGAGGATGCATTCCTAGGAAATATTTCACCACCGACTGGAAGCTCAAATCCTTGTTTCAACCAGTCAAAGAAAAAACATTTTAAAGTCTGGCGTCTATGAAATCCTATGCGGTTTTGGTCGAATATATATCCATATTGTGCCCTTTCGCATCTCGTAGACCAACAACAAAATGGCTGCGTAGGAAGGTATGGCCCATGCGATCTACTAAGGCAATGAACTTCGTATCAATGCAACGTATAGGAGGCTATGTACGTCACGGAAAGGATAGGTTTCGAAGACACTGGAGAACAGTAGAGGTTCATTTGAATTGTTTTAAAAAAAATATAGCAGCGGGTGAATTGTTTAACGAGACTCTAAAAAAAAATTACTTTCATGTAGACAAGACGCAGATGCGAGCAGATCTACATATTCCAAGAATAGATTTGCCTACTGAAGAAGAATATTAATTATATATATTCGCGACAGCATATAATTAAAGTATTCATCGCTGTATGCCAGTAGATGAGCCGAGAAAAAAATATAAATATATAAATTTTGGTGATATACGACGGATTTGGAATATCAAGTAGCAACGTAACGATCGAAAGAATCGGAATTCACCATTGTGAAATATTTAATAACTACACACGAGAAGAATATAACTACCGTAGCAGTAAAAAATAATAATTATTTACGGAGAAAACTTTTTACAGAAAGAAAAACTTCAACGATTATTTTAAATAACAGAAAATGCAGAATCTCATGACTAATTACTGCGCACAGGGAATTCTTTTCATTGTCAACAGATACATGATGATGACTGTCTGCTAATTCATCAAGATGGACCGAACTGGGGATATGTACCGTCGAATCAGATGACCAGGCGGAGATTTTTGGACAGACCAACCAGTGGAGATGATGACGTTGGATGAGCATCGGCCAGCCGAAAGACCGGATGATACGAAGTGGTCGGACGAGCTATGTAACCAGCAGATGACCGCGAATGTCCAGTTCAGACAGAGATCCAGTTCCAATCTGAGGGTCTAGCAGCAAGTGAAGGACGGAGCAACCACCAGACCAGATGTAGCAACTGACGAGCTAAGTCCATACTTTTCTATAGTAGAGTAGTTTCTTGCAATCTGCACCCTCAATCTATTTTGGCATGTGCTGAGAGTTTGGTGATTTATGAAGTAATTAAGAACGCGTGTGTAATATAAGTAATGTGTGAAATACTTAAGATTTTAAAATTAGATGGAAGTGATGAATTAGAATGACAATATGACATATACTGGATACTGCACTAGCACATCGACAGTGGAAATAATATCCGATAAGAGAAAGGTATGTTACTTGAGTAGACCTAGAATCAATGAGTCTAAGTTACTAGTAAAGGTTCGATTAATCTCGTTTTACCTGAGTATAGTTTACGTCACGAATTACCTGCGCAATACGATGATCATTGACAAATTAAGTATTCCTTTCGTCAGAGAAAGAGGGCATATGAATTCATATTACTGTTATTAAAAATAGAGGTTATTGACTGCGTATTTTGCTAAGCAATTCTTGAATATTTAGCATATGGTTTCGGAGTTATGGCTATATGCATGCGGCTAAATGGAAGCCGATAGGATGTTAAAGTATTGACGGTAGTGTATTGAAATGTGATTATATATTGATGAATGGTTTAAGTGAAGAGATTTAGTTATGTTCTACGGGAAGTGTAAGAATTGCAATTTGACGTGTTAATGATTTATTAGTAATATAAGGTGAGTTTCTATGCCATGTTTGAAAATATACGTCAAGAAGAGAATTCCGCGCAGATGACCATTTCAAGGTAAGGTAAACATGAACTATGTAGAATTGTGTATCGTGACAGTGATATTGTGTTTGACTTGGGTGAATAACAGGTACTGCGTAAGAGAGAGTGTTCATATATATGATGCAATAGACTCATGATTGATTATATATCTAGTATTTCGTGGAGCGGTGATCTTACAGGTTGATATGAAATACCTGCATTCTATACTATCCATACACGTTCAGTAGCACGTATATAAATGAAATATTGAGACAGTGCAGATCATAAGAGTACATTGAGCCACTAATAGATGTGTGTGTAGATTAGAAACTATTCGAAGAGTTAGTTAGGTTTTTTTATTTCTACTCAGATAAATATGATTTTAACTCAGTATATAAAAATGAAGAATATTACAATGGTTAGTTAGGAGCCAGATATCGTAGGCACGAGGGTGGTATTGCTTTAGCTCGTAAGTCGTTACTTGTTCACACTAGAAAGATATTACCTAACGCTCGGAGTTTAAACCTATGAAAGACTTTAACTTATGAATGGAAGGTCGGTGAACACTGCCACAATTTAATACACGCGAAAGTGTATACTTGGGAAACATGTCTCATATGTTGTGAGGATAACTTTAATAATTAACAGAGCAGTATTTACAATATGAAAATTTTATTTGATTCCTTGAATGCTCAATGATTGCAAATATTATAAAAAAATGTTATACTTTCGGAACATGGCTACGAAGGTTCACATGTGTATTTATTGGAATTTGAACTTATAAATGAGAGAATGTTAGCATTTTTTTTTAAAGTTCCACTATTTTATCTTAAATGAGCCAGCGCTGACTCTAACTTATTTTCAAATGATGAGATAACACGGAATTAATACTACCCAGATTTCACTATATCTCGAACATTAATTTTTGTCAATAAATAATCTTATATATTTTCTTTAGTATGTGACTGAGTTATGATTTCTGTTCTGGTAACGTTTAGAGTTAAGTTAGTTGTTAAGTTTTCTAGATGTAAGCAATCGACAAGTTCTTACAAACGAAATGCGGAATGATTTCTAGATATCGGTCGTCATTCTCGTGGATATTGATACTCCCATCACGAGTACCAAAGCGGCCAATTTCTCTTCCGAAACCACGTTAAATAATTACATATAAAATCTCAGATTTTATGGGCGGAAAAAGGATACCCTGAGAAGAATTAATGAGCTACCGGGATAATCTTGCACTGACCGTTGCAAGAGCGGGTGCAAGTATTTAAAATGTTGCCCAACTGTGGGGCGATTGAAGAGAAACACACCGTGGGAAAGTTATTAAAATGACGCCGCAATGTGTGACGATTTGAAGAGAAAGACACCGCGGGATCATTGAATATTGGTTGCCAGAGGTAATTTTTGACATCATAACGTGATTTAAAATGGAGAAAGATGCCGTGGGAACTGTTGGTTGCCAAAGAATAAAATGCCGCAACAGTGGAGCGAGTGAAGAGAAATACACCGTGGGAACGCCAAATAAAGTGAAAAAAGTATTGGAAACGGTCTTCACTTTGAAATAAATTAAATGTCGCATTAATGGTTGGCGCCTGAAGAGAAACACATCGCGGGAGTGTATGAAAATAGTCTGATAATTTATATTACTTAATAGGCAATCATGTGACGAAGCTCGAAATGTAGGTATCGGGTATAGAAAACATGTCACTAATGTATTGAGTAATTTATTAATTATTACCACATGGCTGAACCTGTGAAGATATATTAATAAGGAATTATTGTATTTATTAGATGAATGCTTCTTTTTAATAATAATAATCTAGGGTAAGGTGATTTTAAGTCAATATGAAATGAAACTTAGTTAATTTTAATTATGGTATAGGCTGATGGCCATACATATAAATATGGAATGCAGCATGACGGAATTTTAATTTATTTATTTCGTAACATGTTCCGAAATGTGAACGAAATCATAGATTTGAACTCTTGGTCTGGTTGTTGTTGGTCTATCTGGTGAGATGGTGCCGATCTCCAGGAAGGTCCATCAATATTATTATTTACTGAAGAGAAAACTTCAAACTAGTGCATATAGTGCAAACCTTGAACTATTTTTAAACCTTGTAGACTAAGTTATTGTGGTGTGTGTGATATAATATTTAATATTTTGTGAACTTAGAGGACTGTTAGGCAAATAAGTGATTTTTAACAAAATAGAGAGCTTAATATAAACTTTGAGATATTATAACGAATATATAGAAAACGACATAAAATGGCAACACAGGGTAGAGTTCAGACAAGAAGAGAACAAGAAGAGGAGATGAGAAGAGCTCAAGAGAAACAAGAAGGAGCTCCATTATGGTTTCTCGAGTATTTGAAACAACAACAAGAAGAAAGACAGAGAGAAAACCAGGAGCGTGAAGAAAAAGAGAGGAAACTGGAAGAAGAAAAACAGAAGGAGAAACAGGAGCGTGAAGAGAAAGAGAGGAAACTGGAAGAAGAAAGACAGAAGGAGAAACAGGAGCGTGAAGAGAAAGAGAGGAAGCTGGAAGAAGAGAAAAAGAAGACGGATAGAAAAGGAACGAAAACAACAAGAATTGTTTAGAGAATTTCAAAAGGAACAAGAAAAGAAACAAGAAGAATGGCAACAAGAACAACGCGAAGAAAGAAAGAAAGAACATTATGAGTTGATGCAAGAATTGCACAAGAAACAAGAAGAATGGCAACAGAAACAGAAAGAATCTTTAGAAGAATTCGTTAGGAAAATAGAAGATGAACATAAAGGGATGATCGATGAGCTACGCAAGAAACAAGAAGAAGCGACTGAAGAAACAGCGAAAACACGGTCGGAAGTATATGAAGTTAGGAACGAAATCCAAAACATGCAGACGAGGTTGACTGAAACCATGGAAAATAAAAACAGAGAGATGCACGAGGAAATAAATAAAATAAATGAAATGGTAACAGAGAGCCAGGAAACAATCCGAAAATTGGAAGAAGAGAAAATAAATGATATAACAGCTGGTATGCAAGGATTAAATCTAAGACAGCAAGACTTAGATGAGAAATATGACCAAGCGGCGAGCAAAGTAGCACAGAAAATTGATGAGTTGAAGCAGAAGATAGAAGATAACAGGGTGGAATCGGAACGAAAAATCGAAAAGACGGAAGAAGTGGTGAAACAGATTAGAAGAGAAATACAGGAGATGAAGGTGGAATCACACACGGCGAAATCTATGGCCTCAAGCTCTAGTGATAGACATAGAGCAGTAGAGGTACAGATTAATGAGAGAGAGAACACACCTTCAGGGATAAGCGACCCAAGTAGAAGAGATATAGAAATATTAAACGGTAGTAATCAGAGTGAAGGAAGCACGATAATTAATATTATTAAAAATTACGACGACCGCCCGAAACATTTCGACGGTTCGGCTAAGACCTCACCGAAACAATTCCTTAGGGACATAGAGGAATATTTTAGGGAAGGAAAAATTCAGGAGGAAAAGAAATTGAGAATTATCGAAAAACATCTGGACGGGAACCCAAATATTTGGTTCCAGGCTTTGAAGTACACATTCCATAACTATGACGAGTTTAAGGTAGCTTTCCTGAAGAAGTTCTGGGATCCTGAGATCCAGCAACAGCTAAGATTAGAGCTGTACTCAAGGAAATTTTCGACTGCAGGCCAAACTCGCTTTAGTGATTTCTTCTCCCTACAATTTCATCGTTTTCAGGACTTAGATTCTCCACCTAGCGAACTAGAGGCAATTAAAACTATTCAGAGGCAATTACCACTCGAAATACAAAGATTATTAGCAGCCTCTGATATACAAACTGCTATTGACATGGAGAGACGATTAAGACAGATCGACCTAACGTCATCCTGCTTAATAGAGAGGAACCCCAGAAATATAAGACAAATAGAAGCAGTCAATATGCTCAGCTCCGAAATCACTAACCAAGGACTAGATAAGGGTCATGAAATTAGGACAGAAGATTGTGTTAGAGCCCAGAACAAAGAACCAAGAAAATGTTATTGTCAGTATAGTGGTCAACAGCACGGAAGATGTGGGCAAATTGGAAATAGAAATAGTTTCCAGTATAGGAGTAACATTCGATATGGGAACAATAGAAGTCGACCATATCAGAGGAACAGAAGGCGATACGATGAGAGGAGAAAACCTGCACAATATTATCAAAATGAAGAGAATAGGCGATATCTTCAAGAGCTAAGAGAAGAGAGACAAAATAGGAGCCGATGGGAGGAAGCCATCAAAAATAAGGATATAAACGGCGACCTCGAAGGCGCAGAAAGTCTCGAACTTCAGAATTATAAACGAAGAAGACAGGAAGAAGGTTGGAAGGAGCATGAAAATCATGGGAACACAGAAATTTCCCAAACATCTGAGCGAAAAAAAGAAACGCCGATGATGAACTAGTTAAACACGAAATTGTAAATATTAAACCGTTAGTGAATATTGTCAAAATTCGCAGTTGGGTAGTAGCACAAATAGATCATTGGGACATTCAACCTGAAGATTTAATTAAAGAAGATACTTGTCACGAAACTCAACCTAAATTCAAGTTACCAGTAATAGTTGTGAGAGTGTTCAACACCCGATTGTACTGTTTAGTGGACTCTGGAGCTAGCATAAGTGTAATGTCATATACCTTATTCCAAGAGATAAATCAGAAAATACAGATACCAATCATACCTGTATCTGGTGTAAAAATCCGAGGCATAATTCCAGACAAGTCTGTTGAATGCAAGATACAAGCCTACTTAAGTATAAAGATCGGAAAATATGAATTTGAGCATCCATTCATGGTTATGAAGAAAATAAAATACAACGTCATTTTTGGAATAGACTTCATGATAAGCTCTAGGATGACAATTGATATGGATAAGGGTGAAATTCGATTTCCAGTGGTAGAAAATGATGGAAATAGAACTGTAGAAAGAGTTCAAATTAGTAGCACACTTGAAGAGAACGAATTGTTGAAGATCGAGGGAAAAGAAGTGGATCTATTGGACGAAGAGAGCCAAGAACTAGAAGAAAAAGATCTTAGCACAGAAATAGAGCCGGAATTAATCATGAGAATTGAGGAAATCGTTGCAATCGAAGAGGAGAGCTATGAAAAATCTGAAATTTGGGAGGCTATTACTCAAGCTGCGGTATCTGCAGAAGAAAAACGAATATTGTACAACATCATAAACAAATATATTGAAGTTTTTAGTGATAAACCTGGGCAGATTCCTAACTACAAGTACAAACTGATAGTTACTGACTGGACGCCATACAAGGGAAAAATATATGATGTGCCAGAGAAGTATTTCACTGAAGTTAAACAAATCATCGAGGAAATGTTAGTTGATGGATTGATCGTAAAGACTACCACTCCATTTCTGAACCCTATAGTAATTGTAAAGAAAAACAACGGAAAACTGCGTTTGTGCCTCGATGCGCGAGTCCTAAATTCCAGACTGATTCCAGAGTATAGTCAGGCCCCTAAAATTAAGGACATTGTGAAGAGATTTCGAGGTGAGAAATATTTTACGAGTATGGACTGCACAGCTTCATTTCACCATATTGTACTTGAAGAAAAGTCACGGTTATTAATAGGTTTTATGTTTAATAACCAAACATATGCCTATTGTCGGTTGCCTTTCGGATTAAACGTCAGTTCGGCAGTATTGATAAGGGCACTAGACAGAAGCCTAACGAGTGAAGTAAAGGACTTTGTAAATTGTTATGTTGATGATCTAGTCTTTGCGAGCACTACCTTCGAAGAACACTGTGTCAAATTGGAAAAGCTATTAAGTAATTTACAGAGAACTGGCTTCAAAATAAATTTATCAAAATCTAAATTTTGCCAAAGCCAAGTACTTTTTGTAGGTCACGTGATCGATGGAGAAGGGATAAGACCAAATCCCGTAAAAATAAAGGCAATATGCGATTTCCCAAGGCCGACTAAAGTAAAGCATATAAGGCAATTTCTTGGGTTGACTGGATTCTTCTCAGACCATTGTGAAGGTTACACAGATACGGCTGCACCGTTACAGAACTTGCTAAAGGTCAACAATAAATGGAAGTGGAATGATGAGGCAGAAGAAGCATTCATCAACATGAAAGAGCTGATGAAAAAAAGTATCAAACTGGGATATCCTGATTATCAACAGAGATTCATAATTCAAGCTGATGCATCACACGTTGGTGTAGGAGCATGCCTATATCAAGAAGATAATGAAACCAAAAGACGAACTTATTTGGCATTTACCAGTAGGAAACTTAGAAAACATGAGCAACATTATACTACTACTGAGCTTGAAACTACTCGCAATAGTGCACGCATTACAACATTGGAGACGTATAATTTATGGCTACCCAGTAACAATACGGACAGACCACAAGGCGTTGACTTTTGGGTTAAAAGCCGTCATGATCAGCGAAAGGATAACGCGATGGATGTTATTCACGCAACAGTTTGACCTAAAGATTGAACATTGCAGTGGAAAGGAAAACATCTTAGCTGATGCGTTAAGTAGAAACCCACATGAAGGTGAAGAACATGTGCTAGCAATCGAACTGGATACTCAAGACGAACAACTACTAAGAAAGTTAGAGAATCTGAGAGAATTTCAAGAATCTGACCAGAAATTAAAGATCATCATCGATAATTTGGTTAACAGGGAATCAACGCCAGAACTCACAAAGAAATATGAAATCGTAGACGGAATACTATTGAAAGTAGTGGACAAGATCAGTAACAGCAAAAGAATTGTAATACCGGAAGAGCTACAAAGAGAATTAATCTGGCATACTCATAAGATGACAGGACATGCTGGTATAGACAAGGTTATAGGGACGATAATGGAGAAATTCACGTGGAATGGATTACGAAGATCAGTAAGAAACATAGCAAAAACATGCGATGTGTGTCAGAGAGTAAAGCATAACAATTACACATGCGGACATAAACCGATCCCAATTATACCATCTAGAGCTCAGGAAATTTATGCAATAGATATTTTTGGAAAGTTGCCCACTGCTAGGAAGGGAAAGAAATATATACTAGTGGTTATCGACATATTCTCTAAATATATTTCATTGCAAGCCATACAGAGAGCCAATACTAAACAAGTTTTACACGGCCTCATTAATAAGACATTTCCTGAAATGGGAAAACCTGAGAGGATCCTAACTGATAGAGGAACACAATTTACTTCAGTTATGTTCCGCGAACGAATAAGAAATGAGGGCATCAAGCATACGTTATGCTCAGTTCGTCATCCAGCAGCTAATCCCGTAGAGAGATATATGAAGGAGATCGCTAAATTCGGGAGAATATATTGTAGTCAACAACATTGGAAATGGATAGATATGCTAGATATCATAGCTGAAAGTTTAAACAACACGGTTAATCAATCAATAGCCCAAATTCCTAGCGTAGCCCATAAAAATGTTCACCCACAGAGAACATGGGACAGCATTTTCACTATGCAGCTAGAGAAAAAGCCAGATCCTCAAGAAATAAATCTAAAGATCCAACAGAGACTTAAGGATCAGTCTCAAAAACGGTTAAGAAGACTACGGAATAAGAAGTTCCATCCACATTTCAAACAAGGAGATCTAGTTCTGGTTAAGACTGCACCAATATCAAATGCACCAGCAAAAATATGTGCTAAATTTCTGCCGTTATACAATGGTCCCTACAGAATCGAACGCGTACTTGGGAATAATGCGTACGAAATAGCAAGTTTAAATGGCAAATATCGTAACGTACATAATGCATGCAATATCAAGTTGTACTTCCAAGAGAATCAGCAAATGTAATAAGAACTTAAGAGATAAGAAAGTCTAAAGCCATTAAATGACCTACCATTGTGAAATGCGCAAAGAGGAAGGAATAAATATCTTTATTACGACCACTAGAATGAAGAAAAAGCAGTTGCCAAATACATGGTTACGGGACATGTAAACAAATTAATGCAACTAGAACGTAATCGATATCAATCTGCTGATATTCGATAATCGAATAGATAATATCGCAATGGCAGAGAATATACGAGATGCAAAGTCACATTTGAGATACAAGTTAACAATGAGAAAATATATCGTGACCAATATATTTTCTTCATGCCAGGGGGATTAAATGTGCCCGTTCGCATCTCGTAGACCAACAACAAAATGGCGGCGTAGGAAGGTATGGCCCATGCGATCTACTAAGGCAATGAACTTCGTATCAATGCAACGTATAGGAGGCTATGTACGTCACGGAAAGGATAGGTTTCGAAGACACTGGAGAACAGTAGAGGTTTATTTGAATTGTTTTAAAAAAAATATAGCAGCGGGTGAATTGTTTAACGAGACTCTAAAAAAAATTACTTTCATGTAGACAAGACGCAGATGCGAGCAGATCTACATATTCCAAGAATAGATTTGCCTACTGAAGAAGAATATTAATTATATATATTCGCGACAGCATATAATTAAAGTATTCATCGCTGTATGTCAGTAGATGAGCCGAGAAAAAAAATATAAATATATAAATTTTGGTGATATACGACGGATTTGGAATATCAAGTAGCAACGTAACGATCGAAAGAATCGGAATTCACCATTGTGAAATATTTAATAACTACACACGAGAAGAATATAACTACCGTAGCAGTAAAAAATAATAATTATTTACGGAGAAAACTTTTTACAGAAAGAAAAACTTCAACGATTATTTTAAATAACAGAAAATGCAGAATCTCATGACTAATTACTGCGCACAGGGAATTCTTTTCATTGTCAACAGATACATGATGATGACTGTCTGCTAATTCATCAAGATGGACCGAACTGGGGATATGTACCGTCGAATCAGATGACCAGGCGGAGATTTTTGGACAGACCAACCAGTGGAGATGATGACGTTGGATGAGCATCGGCCAGCCGAAAGACCGGATGATACGAAGTGGTCTGACGAGCTATGTAACCAGCAGATGACCGCGAATGTCCAGTTCAGACAGAGATCCAGTTCCAATCTGAGGGTCTAGCAGCAAGTGAAGGACGGAGCAACCACCAGACCAGATGTAGCAACTGACGAGCTAAGTCCATACTTTTCTATAGTAGAGTAGTTTCTTGCAATCTGCACCCTCAATCTATTTTGGCATGTGCTGAGAGTTTGGTGATTTATGAAGTAATTAAGAACGCGTGTGTAATATAAGTAATGTGTGAAATACTTAAGATTTTAAAATTAGATGGAAGTGATGAATTAGAATGACAATATGACATATACTGGATACTGCACTAGCACATCGACAGTGGAAATAATATCCGATAAGAGAAAGGTATGTTACTTGAGTAGACCTAGAATCAATGAGTCTAAGTTACTATTAAAGGTTCGATTAATCTCGTTTTACCTGAGTATAGTTTACGTCACGAATTACCTGCGCAATACGATGATCATTGACAAATTAAGTATTCCTTTCGTCAGAGAAAGAGGGCATATGAATTCATATTACTGTTATTAAAAATAGAGGTTATTGACTGCGTATTTTGCTAAGCAATTCTTGAATATTTAGCATATGGTTTCGGAGTTATGGCTATATGCATGCGGCTAAATGGAAGCCGATAGGATGTTAAAGTATTGACGGTAGTGTATTGAAATGTGATTATATACTGATGAATGGTTTAAGTGAAGAGATTTAGTTATGTTCTACGGGAAGTGTAAGAATTGCAATTTGACGTGTTAATGATTTATTAGTAATATAAGGTGAGTTTCTATGCCATGTTTGAAAATATACGTCAAGAAGAGAATTCCGCGCAGATGACCATTTCAAGGTAAGGTAAACATGAATTATGTAGAATTGTGTATCGTGACAGTGATATTGTGTTTGACTTGGGTGAATAACAGGTACTGCGTAAGAGAGAGTGTTCATATATATGATGCAATAGACTCATGATTGATTATATATCTAGTATTTCGTGGAGCGGTGATCTTACAGGTTGATATGAAATACCTGCATTCTATACTATCCATACACGTTCAGTAGCACGTATATAAATGAAATATTGAGACAGTGCAGATCATAAGAGTACATTGAGCCACTAATAGATGAGTGTGTAGATTAGAAACTATTCGAAGAGTTAGTTAGATTTTTTTATTTCTACTCAGATAAATATGATTTTAACTCAGTATATAAAAATGAAGAATATTACAATGGTTAGTTAGGAGCCAGATATCGTAGGCACGAGGGTGGTATTGCTTTAGCTCGTAAGTCGTTACTTGTTCACACTAGAAAGATATTACCTAACGCTCGGAGTTCAAGCTATGAAAGACTTTAACTTATGAATGGAAGGTCGGTGAACACTGCCACAATTTAATACACGCGAAAGTGTATACTTGGGAAACATGTCTCATATGTTGTGAGGATAACTTTAATAATTAACAGAGCAGTATTTACAATATGAAAATTTTATTTGATTCCTTGAATGCTCAATGATTGCAAATATTATAAAAAAATGTAATACTTTCGCAACATGGCTACGAAGGTTCACATGTGTATTTATTGGAATTTGAACTTATAAATGAGAGAATGTTAGCATTTTTTTTAAGTTCCACTATTTTATCTTAAATGAGCCAGCGCTGACTCTAACTTATTTTCAAATGATGAGATAACACGGAATTAATACTACCCAGATTTCACTATATCTCGAACATTAATTTTTGTCAATAAATAATCTTATATATTTTCTTTAGTATGTGACTGAGTTATGATTTCTGTTCTGGTAACGTTTAGAGTTAAGTTAGTTGTTAAGTTTTCTAGATGTAAGCAATCGACAAGTTCTTACAAACGAAATGCGGGATGATTTCTAGATATCGGTCGTCATTCTCGTGGATATTGATACTCCCATCACGAGTACCCCAGCGGCCAATTTCTCTTCCGAAACCACGTTAAATAATTACATATAAAATCTCAGATTTTATGGGCGGAAAAAGGATACCCTGAGAAGAATTAATGAGCTACCGGGATAATCTTGCACTGACCGTTGCAAGAGCGGGTGCAATATGAAGAATAGACTTACTAGAACATGGAAGAAGGGACACATCAGATCCGTTAGGAAGTCACTCCTTCATCCTCCTTGTACTTCTCTAGTACAAACCATCAAATCATCTATGACTAAACGAGGGTCATCGCGCCTGTAAAAGTCTGCAATGCTGGACTTGTGAAGGAAGCCACATAGATAGTGAATTCTACCTTGCAAAAAAAATTGCAACTACAAGACGCAGTACAACCATATTTTTATTTGCAAGCTCATCGCGCGTTCTGTGACGTAAGAACTCAGTGTGGAGCGAGCCACCAATTATTCCAGTGAGGTCGGAAAATTTCGGAACACCTCGAGTAATTAATAATGAAATTGTGGACAATATCCCCAATTGCGAGAGATTTTGGCCCTGTCATTCACAAAGAAATAAGTAATTAAGGATTTTGGGAAATATCTTACGAAGCTAAAGTCCACATGGTTGAAATGTATTTTATTAGGCCTAGAGAAATGTTGGCATCCATACCGGCAGAGAGAAACACGTGTCAAGGACATACAGTAAAAACACGCGGGAATTCTCCTGCGCGAAACTAATCAATTATGCCCTTCAAGGAAACAGGAAAATCAGCAAACAACACCATCATGACTGAAAAAATAGGTGGAATCTCTGGAGTGAGTCTCGAAGAAATAGGTCCAGTGGTCATCATTTGGAACGATTGCACGACAATAGATAACGCCAAGATGAGCGTCCCTAGAAAAGGCATAAATAACCCATCCTCATGCAAGAAAGTCAGTCGGCACTCTATGTTACGAGAGTGTGAACCTACGTCAGGCAACGTTAAGAAGAAGACTTAAAGTGGGCGAAATAGACTTGTAGAATCTTTAAAGCCATTTAGCTTGAGGGATGAATATTTTACCAAGTGGTAAATGGTGAACAAAGACAAACTTAGCTATTGAAACATTGTAGTTACAGTGCGGGAAGAGAATCATAATTGTAATAATTATAGGATTCCTGAACTTCTCATAGCAGTAAATGCAGCTTTCGTGTATTACTGTGGACAATGCTTTTTTGTAAGCGTTAAGTGAGTACAATAGTCTGGGGAAGGTAAGCCTTGTGTCTAACGGTCAATCACACCTGTGAAACATTTGAATAGGAAGAAGTTGGGAAGATTCCGCAAACTGTATTAGTTGAGCTTAACTATTATATGTGTATAGAATAATTTATGGTAACGTGTGCTGCTTCAAGCTAAGTGAAATATCTGTGTATTTATAAGGTAATGTTTAAGAGAAGAACGTGCCATGCAATTATAAAGTACCGAGCTCGATAGCTGCAGTCGCTTAAGTGCGGCCAGTATCCAGTTTTCGGGAGATAATAGGTTCAAACTCCACTGTCGGCAGCCCTGAAAATGGTTTTCCGTGGTTTCCCGTTTTTCACACCAGGCAAATGCTGAGGCTGTACTTCAATTAAGGCCACGGCCGCTTCCTTCCCACTCATAGCCCTTCCCTGTCCCATCGTCGCCATAAGACTTATCTGTGTCGGTTCGACGTAAAGCAACTAGCAAAAAAAAAATTAATAAGTGCTAAATTGGAGATGACTGGCACAAGAAGTCGTGATAATGCCATGTCAAACCACTATAATTACAGGTCTGTGTAATTTAAATACGTATTATGTTTTGTAGTTATATATGTAAATGCTTGACCCTTTAAATGAATGAATTATAAATCATAACATTGCGTTGTATATAGGGCGTGTGTAATCAAGTATATTGCGATGATGAGGAAGTGTCTTGCTGTCATTCTAGTGTGGAGGCGAATTGTCTATTATTTACGTCAGCGCGCGAGAATTTAAAATGTGTTTAAATTTCTTTGAAAATGTGAAGTTACATACACTTAAGAAAATGGAAATTGCAACACCATGAAGGCATTGGTCGTTTGTGTTGATTTTAAAGGTATGGAACGATACCATGTAGGTATGTAAACGATCAAAGTTTCAGACCCATTGGATTGTTGATACAGGTCTCCCCACGTGATTGGTCGCGGAGGAATCAACTCCAGTATACGGACTCTGGTGTAGCATAGTTGACTTGCAGTCTGTGCTGTGAAGTGTTCCCCGTCAAACATGCCTCGACGACTGTCGCCGTTTGAGAGCGCTCGGATAGTTGGGCTGTGTGAGGCTGGATTATCGCTGAGGACTGTCACTGCACGTGTTGGCCGACGGTAAGTCTGAAAGTAAGGTCATCGAATGAAAGGCAGCATCATTGTCCACGCGGTGTTATTTCCATAGACTGAGATGCTGCTCAAGCTTCGAAGAAGTGACCATGGTGTTCCTTATATAATTGTATATGGTACAGGTAAATTATTTTGTTACGCAATTTCCGTATAACGTCCGAGTGATGTTGGTCCCTTGGGCAACTGGCAGTGTACTAAGTGCGAGAGTTATTCAGGATAGATTCCAACACACTACGTCGTTGATTGATCTCTATCAAAATGTGTCCTTCCAAGCGCTGCAGTTGCATGTAAACGTAGATCCACATTCCTACACGTATTGCATTTCGGTTGTCTTCTGTCAGGACATCTCCCTTGTTACGGTCGTTGCGACTGCAATGAATTAATGCGTTAGGTATTGTTTCTGCATTGATCAGTAACATATCAACATATTGTACGGTACTCGTCACTGGAATGTACTGTGAGCGAATTAATAAGGGTTATGTTGTGACTTGAGTTGAAGGTTAGAGTTCACGCAGCATACACACCTATCGTCATCCGTCATTTGTTATCGTGTCAGTAATACACGATCTTTCCCCTATTTTAACTAGAAATCTGTGAACTCTTACGAAGATTTTAGGGTACGCCAGGGTTCGAATTGTCGATCCATCATCAGCCCCGAAAGGTGATCGACACGTAGTCATTTCAGGCACGCTGACCTCACTCGACTCACTTTCTCACTTTTGGGAGATCTACTTAGAGTGCATGTCCCGCCACCTCACAATGTAATATCCGTTTCGTAACACATACTCATGCTTTAAAGGGTTCTTTCATTTAGCATTCTTCCGCAATATATCACTATCGAATCCATCGTATTTAAAGCACACGGTATAATGAATAAGATCGCGACCCCTCTCATACATCCTGGGACAAATTAACAGTGACTATATAGAGTTATCTCAGTAGATTGAGATATTTTAATTTTTATATTCTACTCGCTTACTTTTTTTCTGGCAATGCCCCATCCTGGATTACCTCTTACCTTTATTAACAATGGCTATGTATTATTGATATTGAACTTTCATCGTCGTGGCATACCTTGATGAGTCACGTGCAAAGCTGGATCCGCTTTATTTTTGCGTATTTGAATATAACTCAGCATTTCTAACCTTGCGTGCTTCACATGTAGGACGGTGATCTACAGATTTATCTGAGTGCTCATCCTGATGATCTTCCCTCAGCTATAGATAATTTATATGAACCATAATGATCTTTATACTGTGACATGACCTTCCTCGTGTAGCCCCCAAATTATCCGCACAAAATCCCAACCTCTACTTCTCTGTAACTTGAAGCTTCCCCTATACAGTACTTCCGTGTAGTATCCAAATGCCACTCACTTTGACGATATTCTAGATGAAAGTTTATCCTGACCTGTTCATGTTTCAAACATAATGAAACGAACATTTTGTACTCTTCACTCTTTAAAAAGTTTAAAATATGTTTTCCCTGAGAAATTAAAGACAAACATGGTTGAACCGCTGGTGTTACCTCAATTTGATTACTGTGATTTTGTATAAAGGGACGTAGAAATAGGTTAAAAAAATCACCTAGAACGAGGGCAGAATGCATGAATCGTTTATCCATCTACCACGAGGAAGTCTTGACGTTCGACGCACTTACCAGGCACTAAATACACCTCACAATGTTCCAAGCTCATTACATGTACCTATCTCATAACAACTAAGAATTTAAGATTAATGTAATAAACGATCAGAAGTACAATTCCTTCCCTCACTCTTTTATGGAACTATACTGCTCCGAGAGAAGTGTTATAGAAAACCATTAAGAATTTATAGAAATTCGTGCAACTTATCTTTTAACATTTTTTCTGCTACTGAGTGATTAGATTATTCTGGAACAGTCTGTAGTTTTCTGTAATAACGTTATCTGTAATGTTTATATGAACCCTTATATAAACAAGCTTTCCGATACACATTTAAAATGCATTAAAACAAATTAATTGATTTCCCATAGCTAGTATGCATACTTTGTATCAAACAGCAAATTAGATTTCATGCCTGGATATGTATATGTGAAATGTCTGTTTTTAATCCATGATAACTTTCATATTTAACACCAAATTGGTAGCTCATTAATCAGAGGCAGCCTTCCCTGCCAAATGAGTCATGTTATTTAAAACATATTGAAGTTTAATTAAATTTTGTATCTTCAGGAAGTCAGACTAGCGAATATTCGTGATGCCCTGCTAAACTTTATTACATAGTACAAAGAGTTGCTCGAAGTGTCATTGGCAGTGTCGGTTCGGTTAACCCACTGACACACTAGGAGTATTATTTCATCAAAAGTCACCTGGAGATATTGAATACTTTCTTATAATTTAAAAATTCTAGAAATTATTAAAGTACGTTTTTCAGTCAAAAATATTTAAGTAACATTTTATACTCCTACTTTTACCTAAAGCTTTCCGTTATTATCATATTGACTTTAATACATTGCAGATAAAGGAGAGGAGAACTTGTGTTCGAATTATTAGAATTGTCTCATTTCTCACAGCTTGCCTTAAGTTAAAATATATTTCTTTGTAGCTCAAATTATTAACCTGTGTTTGAAAGCTCTCATCGTCTCCACTATGAAGAAGTAATGGGTAAAATTTTGTTTTTACTCTCGATGATAAGAACCATGACATAAAAGCCCTTTATTTCTATGAATAAATTGAGCAACGTGAGATGATACGTATACATCGGATGAGGGCATTGACTGTACACATCAAGTGCTAGTTGTAAACGTGAAGTCAGAAATGCATTTCAAGCTGGAATACCTGACTATGATCGTAGGCGGCAGTGCACTTTAATGAACGTGATCCAGGAAACAGACGCACCCGTCTTTGTGGAGGAAGAGTTCAGTTCCTTCAACTGATGAAGGTCGCCTACGGTAGTCAAATCAAAAGACCTGCATCTGGCGAGCCGAACGTGTCGTCTGACACTCCCGGCACTGAAAGCCATACGCCATCTCATTTCAACTGATGAAGAATGCCTCGAATGTATGAACCGAGTGCTGCAGGTTAGACACTTTAACTTCGGAATGCCGGGCTCGATTGCTCAGATGGTTAAGGCACTGTGTTTCTGGGCACAATTTGTCAGGTTCGAGCATGACGCAGTCCGGTGGTATTTGAATCTGTTCAAATATAGCAATTATGTGTCAGTCTATTTATTTGTACGTAAAAAAACTCTTGAGGGGCAAAATTCCGGCATCTTGACGTCTCCGAAAACCGTCAAAAGTAGTTACTGGGACGTAAAACAGATTATTAACTTCCTAATCAAGTTCAAGGTAATTACGGAGGATAGTGGAGTATACAGCCTAGGTTAACCCATGCTAAGATGTGAGCGTATGGTATGGGATAGGTCAAACCTGACCGGGTCCTTGACTGTGACAGCGTTAAGTAACTGGGCTATGATCCCGATGCAACAAGTCCCTGTGATGAATGGTGTGAAGGAAAGTTCGTGTATGCATTTCAATGGACTTGACAATCTCACATGTAACAGAAAATCTGGTTCGTAAGAATAGCACTTAAGAAGTACAGTACTTCACTCCATTAACACTATTTGAGACTTCCCCCAGTGGCACATCACTGTAGTGTCAAGTGTTCGCTAATTTCACAGCCTTGTGGTGCAATAATTCACTTAGAACAGTTGATCAGATATTACATTTCGCTCCATTCATAGTCACATGATGCAATAATGTCATTGGAACAGCTGATTTCATATTGCATTAATAGCCACGAATAATATTGTCTTGTGTAATGCGCTACTGGACAGCGCAGACACGGTGCACTTTTGTTTCCGGTGGTGCACTCTGGGACTTCCCTGACGAGCAAGAAAAAAGGAGAGTAGCTCTGTGAATGTCTTGCTGGTAACATGAAATTGTAGTTTAGGGGAAGGCACCTAAAGTTAAATTTTCAAATACCTGTTATTCGTCTCATCGAAAAGTACCACATGACAAAAGTTATTGAGAATACAATTTCCGACCATTTATGTCTTATTCAATTTTACCGTACCGACTATGATAAGAGTGGTATTTCAGAGTCCGAAGAAAACTAAATGTGAAGGCCTACACTATTGAAAGCGCGTAACATTGATCAAGAATAACATTGCATTGACCATTGTTTGTGGTGATGTTCTTTGTCTCTTACGCTGCTGCTCAACTCTGATAGATGGGATTACTGCTGCGTACCGAGTATAACAGCCTGACTGAATATTGGCGGAAAAGAGCTAGGGAGTTAGAAAAACTTTCTTCTTTAGCATGTCATTCCTCTGGTTCATACATTTTCTGATACCGTACTGCTGGTACGTAACTCACTGGTTCATCATAGTATTCCAGCTATTCGATCCCTACCCTGACGCGCTGTTTTGAATAATCAGTGTGCAGTCTTAAGACAGGGACTCACTTGGTAGTAGCAGTAATAGTAGTAGTAGTAGCAGCATGACCTGGTCTAGAATTACAATTTGGGCATATTCCAAATTATAGCACCACAATTCACTAAATAACTCAAAATTCAACCCTGAAAAGAGCCGTTTCATAAAAAGAGCTTCTTCCTCTTCAAAATTCAAAATGAGTAGTGAAGAATGGGTTTCCCATCTGGCTTGTAGGACAAAATTGCCTCCAAGTCAGATAGATTTTGTCCGTCGCCAGTGTAGTGAATTGAGATTTTCCGACTCATCGGGTACTCCTAGGAAACCGATTAGTAAAAGGGCATAGTTTTTGCCCTGGGACTCTCCACTATTCGAACCCCCCTCCGCAAAAAAGGCTAACCGTTCACGGATCACGGCTGTCTGCGGCGTGGTCATTCCAGCTCTGGAAATTTGGACTGTTAGATTGGCAGCGCAGTACTGTTCGTTAAAGGTGAGAAAATGTGCGGTTTTTTCGTTTCATTGAGTATTTCATGTGAAATTATTGCTTTTACTCACGCCATTCATACCGACGTCATTGTATTGACCTAATATCCATTTTAGTTGGGAAAACCACTAAGACAGTCTTTCTGAGGATGTATAAAGGCAGGTGGAGAGTGAGTGTCTGCCATTATAATCCAATTCCCCAAACTGGTTGTGACTGATGGTAGGCAAGCGGGCCAACTATTACAATGAAAATTCCGTAACGCAGTCTTCATATGATAAAAGACGTTTGGTGATTTCTCCGTCGCGTTTCCAGGGTAACGTTAAGAGCTATGCAATTTAATACAGCCTTGCTCACAACGTGTACTATACCAAACCTACAATTCTGTATACAATGTAGAATTTCGTAGCGAAGCACCGGTACATAAGCTAGTCTATAATAAAAGCTAGAGTGTTGCTTCTAGCGGCACAAAAGTTGTAACTACCGATATATCGATTATATAACATATGCAACCCACTAGGAATTATTTATCTCTTGAGCGTCACCTTGCAGCTATTTAATGTTCATGTAGCCTGATATGGGCTTCCTTGCACAAATCTGAAACAGTACAGGAGACAGTGAGTGATGTCCGTATTAGAAACGTTTTACCCTTTTATGTAAAATATTGTCAAACTTTTTACTAATGTTTTCGAGCTATTGCTGTACTATACAAACTACTGTAAATACATCCCTATAGCTGCCCCTGGAAAGGTACGTATTTCACTTGCTCTATGTAGTATTTTTAAGAGAACATAGTGGTATTAAGTTACAGAAGACGTGATGGTTGTGACTAATTACAGACCTGCCTATTTATCCCCAAAATGTAATGTATCATCACATCGATATTTTTGTTATGGAAGCATGTTTTATTGAAATTAGGTTATAAACGAAAGTACCTAAAAAGTTTACAGCAAACTTGGAGGATTACGCTATTAAATTATTTCTGTTATACCTTTCAATAAAGACGTAATCCTGAAACGAATAAGAAGTACTTCGAAGACTTCTTCTCAAAATGAATTTAAGGATACAATGCGCAAAGTTGCTCCCTTCAAGTAGCTGTGTGTAATTATGTAGGGTAGATATCTGACTTCATAGTAAAATGAGGGATTAAATATTCCTTCAATAATACCCTCTCTTATTGTATTAATATTTACCTGCGTAGGCACCATTTATGATAATTTGACATTTCTGAAATCTCAGATATCTTCACAAAAAATATAATAAACAAAGTACACATAGTAAATATCACTATTTAAACATCGGCTTGGGCCAAAAATATATGTAAACCATTACCATGGCCCTTCCTACGTATGTAACTATTAATTTTATTTCCTTTTTTTCTCGTAAAGAATGGTTAAGGAGTGCAAGTGTATGAGTTGTGGGTGTGGCCAGGCATGCCAGGCATTAAGGCGTATGAGGGAGGAGCTGGAGAGTTTGAGGGAGATAATTAGAATTCTCTCTGGAAACAAGAAGGAATGTAGGTCTCTGTCAAAAAATGTACAGGACACACTAGGTGTAAAAGAGGGATGGGGACGAAAGGTGTGAATTGTAGAAGACAAGTGGTCTAATGTTCTAAGGGGAAGGAGATTGCAGGCTAAGTACTCTATTCAGGATTAGAATTCAGGACAGGTGGCTGTGAGAAATCGGTACGAGTCACGCAAGTAGAACAAAAGAAGGAACTGTTGCTGAGATGTGTGGAATTATAGGAAGACAAAAGGTAGGGAAGGGAAATGGAGAATAGAGGGTAGGAAAAAACAGGTGGAACAATGTAATGGGAGGGAGAAAAGGGAGGAGGAACTAGCTTTTGAAGCTGTAAGGAAACACAGGGCTGAGCAGTTGGGGAGGGGATCAAATGACGTGGGTAGCGTTGAGGCTCTGGTCAAGGGGGATTCCATTGTTAGACATGTGAGTAAAGTTTGTAGAGGAAAGGGAAACAGGGTAGAGTGTTACCCAGGAATTATGTTGAGGCAGGAGTTAAGGAAAGTAGAAGAGAAGGAGGAGGGAAAGGACAAGGCGGTAGTCTTTCACGTTGGTACCAACAACGTAAGACTAGAGGGTGCAAGTACCAACATAGGGTCTAGGGAGCTGTGATAAGCGTACAGGGATCTGGAAGTCAAGTACCTAGGGATGATATAAAACTGTCAGTGTTGAACTGTAGAAGTTTTGTAAAGGGTGGAATAGAATTAATTAATTTAATAAGTATATACCTACCAGATATTGTAATAGGAGTTGAACCACGGCTGAGAAATTATATAATGGATGCAGAAATTTTCTCACGGTACTGGAGTGTGTATCGTAGAGACAGGATAGGAATGGTGGGAGAGGGGATATCCATTCTGAAGAAAGAAGAATTTGTAAGATACGAAAAAGTTAAAGATGACAAACATGAAATTCTAGGTGTAAGACCCACTTCTAAAGATAATATGCAACTTGAAGTCTTTGGAGGTACAGACCGGGAAAGGCTAGCGCTGACGCTGATTCAGAATAATTTGACAAGATAACCAGGTATGTAGGAAACTACGTGGAAATGAATGTGATTTTGGCGGGAGATATTAAGTTACCAAATGTCAAATTGGAAGGTAATGCGAACTACAGGAATCATGAACAACAAATGGCAAATAAGTTAATACGGGAAGGAGAGCTGGTTCAGAAGGTGGTAGAAACAACCGGAGGGAAGAATATACTGGAAGTGATGCTGGTAAAACCAGATGAGCTCTATAGAGAAACCGAAGTAATAGATGGTATTAGTGATCACGAAAGCGGTTTTTGTCGTAGTTAAAAATAAATGTGAAAGAAAGGAACGTATTAAAATTAGAACTATTTGGCAGTTCCATATGGCTGATGAAAGAGACATGAGGGAGTTTTTACAAAAGTAATTATGATCGGTGGAAAACAGTAAATAAAATGTAAACACACTCTGGGATGGGTTTAATGTAATTGTTGAGGAATGTGAAAATAGGTTTGCACATTTAAAGGTGGCAAGGAATAGTAATTATCCACTATATTATAACAGAGATATAAAGAGACTAAGAAGCAGATGCAGATTGGAAAGAAATAGAGTTAGAAATGGCTGTGGAAGTAAGGAGAAATTGAAGGAACTTACTAGTAAATCGAATATTGCAACGAAGTCAGCTAAGGATAACATGATGGCAAGCATAATGGACAGTCATGCAAATTTTAGTGAAAAATAGTAGGTTATGTATATATACATTAAGGGAGAAACAGGTTTCATGAAGGACATTCCAGGACTTAATGAACAAGGGGAGCGTGTATGTTAGGATCTTCAAAAGACAGAAGTATTCAGTCAGCAGTACGTAAAGATTGTTGGTTACAAGAGTAATGTCCAGATAGAGGAAGTGACTAATGCTAAAGAAGTATTAATATTTATATATTGTAACAATTACACTTACAATATGATATAAAATTTCAAAAAATAAAAAAACCGAATGTAAAATGATACGATTTCGGGGATATACTAAAGACATCGTGTTGAGATATAGTACCATACCTGAAGTACTTATTTGATTATTGTTCGCATGAAAGAGCTATACTATATGAACTGAGATTTTCTGTAGTAGCCCCTGTGTACAAAAGAAAGGTTGATAGACATAGAACTGAAAATTAAAGGCCGGTCAGTTTGGCATGTATTGCATGTAAGCTTTCGGAAAGCATTCTTTCTGATTATATTAGACATGTTTGCAAAATTAATAACTGGTTGGACAGAAGGCAGTTCGGGTTTAGGAAGCGTTATTCCTCTGAAGATCAACTGGTAGGTTTCCAGTAAGGTATAGCAGATATCTTAGATTCAGGAGGTCAAATGGACTGTATGGCGATTGATCTGTGTAAGGCATGCGATAGGGTGATCATAGGAGACTACTGGCAAAAATGAGTGCAAATAGACTAGAAAAAAGGGTAAATGAATGGGTTGCTATATTTCTAGAAAACAGATCTCAGAGAATTAAAATAGGCGAAGGTTTATCTGACCCTGTGATAATTAGAGGAGAATTCCTCAATGCAGTTTTATTGGACATTTATGATTTCTGATGATATATATATATATAAATGATATGAGTAAAGAAGTCAAATCAGATACAAGGTTTTTTGCAGACGATGTTATTCTGTATAGAGTAATAATTCAGTTACAAGATTGTGAGCAAGAGCAAAATGACCTCGATAATGTTATGAGATGGAAAGCATACAGTGGTATGATGATAAACGGGTTTAACGTTCAGGTTGTGAGTTACACAAATATGAAAAGTCCTCTCGACTGCGTTGATGGGGTTAAAGTTCCTTATCGTCGCCATTAGACCTATCTGTGTCGGTGCGACGTAAAGCCCCTAGCAAAAAAATAGTTTCTTATGGGGATCACTCTAACTACCTAGGTGTTAATATAAGGGGAGATCTTCATTGGGGTAATCATATAATTCGGAGTGTAAATAAAGGATACAGAACTCTGCACATGGTTATGAGGGTGTTCAGGGGTTGTAGTAAGGATGTAAAGGAGAGGGCATACAAGTCCCTGGTTAGACCACAACTTGAGTATGGTTTCATTGTATGTGACCCTCACCAGGATTATTTGATTCAAGAACTGAAAAAAATCAAGAGAAAAGAAGCTTGATTTGTTCTGGGTGTTTTATGAAAAAATATCGTTACAAAGATGTTGCAAAGTTTCGGCAGGGAATGCTTTGGATAAAGAAGGCAAGGTGCTCGACTAAGTGGTATATTCCGAGCTATGAGTAGAGAGATTGCGTGGAATGGCATTAGTAGGCGTATGAGTTTTAACGGAGTCTTTAAAAGTAGGAACGATCACAATATGAAGATAATGTTGGAATTCAAGAGGACAAATTGGGGCAAATATTCGTTTATAGGGAGGCGAGTTAGGGTTTGGAATATGTTACCAAAGGAAATGTCAATAAATTTCCAATTTCCTTGCAATCGTTTAAGGAAAGGCTAGGAAACAATAGATAGGGAATCTGCCACCTGGGCGACTTTCCTAAATGCAGATCAGTACTGACTTATTATTGTGAGCGTTATGCATTACTCATTCAACCAAGTATTGGGTACAATCCACAGGGCACGTGCTCATCGGAAATGGTTACAATTATCTGGGCTTGGGAGATTTACGAATCGACACTCCATGTCCTCCGCAGCAAGAAAAACCTGTCTGCACGTAGTTCTTATATGCAACTACTATTCCCGTATGTAGAAGCAAGGCGTAATGCATGAGTAGCACGACGCATATACGAAGACTGATTTCCTCGACGACGCCATCCACTGCAGGTATGCTTCGAAGGGTAAAATACCCCTGCGTGAAACGATGCCTCTTGGAAGTGATCGCCAGGTATGGATGCTCCAGTGACGTAACTGGCAGAAATGAATGAATGTATTCCGCCAGCACCGGATTGGGGCCTCCGAACACAAAACACTTCGCTGGTCTTTAAATATCACGGCCTCGGAGAAAAGTGTTACAGATGACGTTATACCGTAACATTCTACACTGAGTGGCCAAACGTCAAGGGAAGACAGTGAATGTGATGTTAATAACAAGTTGCTTCTCCGCGAGCGCTCACAACGGAAGCAATACGGCAAGGCATCTACTCTACAAGGTGTTGGAATGGTTCTGGAGGGATCTGAGCCCACGCATCTTGCACTGATACCCACAATTGGTCTTGCTTACTTGGTGATGGGTTCATGGAGCTTACGCCAGCATTGCCAGCATTCCGTAACTCCTCGATTGGATTACTATCGGGGGAACTGTGGGGCCAGTCCAAGGTCGTAGCTTTACTGGACGGCTCCACGAACCACAGAGCGGTGACATGGCGCAATGTCCTGTTGAAACATGCCATCTACATCAGGGTACCTAGGGCCAGAAGGAGATGCAGACGGTCTGAAACAACGTACACGTGACCATGAGAACGCCGCCCAGAGCAGAACTGAGCCCCCTCCCGCCTGGGAGCCTATGCCATGCAGTTGCCTCCTTACAGTCCTGCTAGAAATGGGTTCCTGACTACGAACATTCAACTGGGTGGTCATCTGACTCACAGTAGCCCGTCGAGCCCCCAGTACGTTTCTGCGGAGGCGACGTGATGTCCGTTTGTCAAACACCTGTGGTTTTCCCGTGCGGCGGTTTACGCGGGTGATAATATTCTCCTTGCGAAATTGAAGAACTACCTTCGGCCTGTTGCCCTTGGATGTAATCTCCGCAATGCTATGACCCATGCACCATGCGCCGAAATCATCCCGCGTACAAAGTCGGTTATTCGCGACGTATTGCCATCTTCATGACACTGGTGTCTGTGACACACTGCTTAGCCTCGCGTAGCCAGCCGCAACGCTCAGGGTCATACACGGCACATTTTCTAATTTGACACACCTTCCCCTGAAATTTGGCCACTCATTTTCTAATCGCCGGGCCCGTGGTGTAGGGGTAGCGTGCCATCCTCTTACCCAGAGGCCCCGGATTCGATTTCCGGCCAGGTCAAAATTTTACCTGGACCTGAGGGCCGGTTCGAGGTCCACTCAGCCTGCATGATTAGAATTGAGGGACTATCTGCCGGTGAGATAGCAGCTCTGGTCTAGAAAACCACGAATAACGGCCGAGAAGATTCGTCGTGCTGACCACACGACACCTCGCAATCTGCAGGCCTTCGGACTGAGCAGCTGTCACATGGTAGGTCAAGGCCCTTCAATAGCTGTAGTGCCATGGGGTTTGTTTTGTTTGTTATATGTCATTTTATGATCAACACGGACTATTCCTTTATACGCATAGCATGGTTCTGTGCGTTTATTCTCAATAGCATCCTAATCACTGGTTTGTCACTAAAGAATATATGCTTTCTCACTCATGCACTTACACAAGCATAATTTATTGGACGACCGGGAAATTATTCTCATGAAATGAAATGGCGTATGGCTCTTAGTGCCGGGAGTGTCCGAGGACAAGTTCGGCTCGCCACGTGCAGGTCATTTGATTTGACTCCCTTTAGGCGACCTGCGTGTCGTGATGAGGATGAAATGATGATGGAGACGGCATATACACCCAGCCCCCGCGCCAGCGAAATTAACCAATTAAGGTTAAAATTTTCTACACTGCCGGGAATCTATGCCGGGACCCCTGTGACCGAAAGCCAACACATTAACCATTTAGCCATGGAAAATTCTCATGATATGTTATAAAATGAGGGTAGCATAAATTCTAAGAAATGGGCACGGCTGATTCATCCGGTATTTTATATAGCAGCAGCACTCAAAGTGAGTATGACAATGGGGAGTACACATGTCTTTATGATAAACAATATACCTATACATTTCCATGCAAAAATGGGTACAACTGCAAGTAATGCAGAAATCTAAGCTTGTATGTAATTTTCCCTTTTTCCTTAACAATCTGCTTTACGTCGCACCGACACAAATAGGTCTTATAGCGATGATGGGAGAGGAAAGGACTAGAAGTGAGAAGGAAGCAACCCTAGTCTTAATTAATGCACAGCCCCTGCATTTGTTTGGTGTGGAAATGAAAAACTACCAAAAAAAAATCTTCACGGCTGACGACAAGGGGGTTAAAAACCATTGTATCCCGAATGCAAGCTCACAGCTGTGCGGCCACTTGCTTGGTTTTTACTTGTAAATCTCCCTAAAGATCCCGTGAAATATCCTGTTTTACAACTCGACTCCACATTGAACACAGTATTTTTTAAGTAGTTAGAAAATAAATTTGTTATATTTTAAACAGAAATGGTTAATACTTTTGCCTCGGGGGACTGGGTGTTTTTACTATTCCAAATATTCCTGCAACTTACACACCACATACAATCCTATCCACCAACTCAGTAACACGCAATTTCCTACACACGCTAGATGCCGCCTGCCGCCCACTCTCATTGGAGGATTTGCCTTACAGGGGTTGCATTAGGCTAGAAGTAGCCTGGTAAAATTATAATTATATGGTTTACAATCACACATTTTCAACGGTTTTTGGAGATCCAGAGTTCTTTGAAATTTTCCCACAGGAATTATTTTATTAGGTGGCAAATCTGCCGAAACAAGGATATCTGAGCCCTTACAAAAAGGCTTGGAGAGGGCTTTAATCCAATCCGCCAAGTTGGGTTCAGAACTTCGGAGCCACCACCTCAATCATTCAGCACGGGAGGTTGATTTCTATTCAATGGATTTTTCTTATAATTGGCAGGAGGCACAGGTCCGATTCCCGGTTCTGCCACGGAATTTGGAAAGTTGTACAGGGCTAGAACGTGGTCCAATCAGCCTCGGGAGGTCAGCTGACTATAGGGGATCTCGGTTGCCTCATCAGCTATACACGAATTGGATTTCCGTCATTTCCCACCTCTCCTCCGGGCAAATGCCGGGATGGTACCTAACTTAAGGCCACGACCGATTCCTTCTCCATCCCTTCCAATCTTCCCATCCCCCATAAAGCCCCATGTTCGGTATGGCAGGTAAGGCCACCTGGGTGAGGTACTGGTCTTCCTCCGATGTTTTACTCCCCGACCTTAAAGTCTTACGCTCCAGGACACTGCCTTTGAGGTGGTAGAAATGGGATCCCTAGCTGAGCCCGACGGAAAAACCAACCCTAAAAGGTAAACGGATTAACAATGAAAGAGAATACTACAACTTCTGTGGCTAAAATCATGCTGGATTCATGATGGGGACTAACTACAAGTAGTAGCAGACAGTTAGATAGCATGAGTACTAAAAATGTTCAAGCAACAGACAATAATAATAATATTAATAATTCACACATGCTCAGAAAAACCAGAAATCCGTGAAATACTAGAGATCTGATTGTCATATTCACGGGACATATGCAGTATGTTCATAAGAAATGATAAACATTTCAATCATGTCGGCTCTCAGGTTCAAGGTCCAGATCGATATCTCTGCGCACCACAACCGACTGGTAAGACGTGCATGCGGCTCTCGTTGTGGCTGTAAGTCGAAGATAATGGATCAGTGTGACTTGGGAATACGTACAGGATGCCTCGCAGACGTATGCGAGAAACGTACCGTCAAAGAGTGAAGTTGAAAAAGGGTGCATTATTGGCATGAGAGAACGTGATACATACATCCGGGAAATTGCTGCTCGTGTGGTAAGAAGTGTGTCGCCAGTGCGACGGGTGTATACAGAATAATCCACAGAAGGCCGTAGAATACGGCGAGATGAGTCTGATTGCACCACCCAGAGCACCCTCCCCGAGAAGGTCGACGCCTAATCCGAATGACATTGCAAGAAAGATCTGCGTCCTCCTCGGCTCTGGCGCAACGTTGAAACAGTGTAACACATAGTACACTATCACTAATGACTGTCCGTCGCCTTTTATTACAGTCTGGGTTACCGACGCGTAGTCCACTTCCCCACCTATCTTTGACTAATGTGCTTTTACAAGAAAAACTGCTATGGTGAATGGAGCGATGTTACTGGGGGCAGGAATGGCAGCGGATGGTATTTTCGGACGAATCGAATTTCTGTTTGTTTGAAAATGATGGCCGTATTTTGGTTTGCCGCAGACAAGGGGAGAGGCAACACATTGACTGCATTCATGCAAGACACGCAGCGCAACCTCAAGGCCTTATGGTGTGGAATGCTATTGGGTATAACCACAAATCACAGCTGGTGCGTGTCCAGGACACTGTGACCAGCTTGACCTACTTGAATGACATCCTGCCACCCTTTCTGCACGACACCGCAGACACCATATTTCATCACAACAATGCGCGAACACATGTTGTTTCACGAACATGTGTCTTCTTGTTTGCATAGGATGTCAGGCTATTGCCGTGGCCTACCCGATTACCGGACTTGTCGCCAAACGAAAATGTGTGAGTTATGGCGAAAGGACGGGTGCGGCGCTGTGGCCTAATGCCAACTACCAAAGATGAACTTTGGAGCCATGTGAATGTAGCATGAGTGACTATACCACAATACACCATTCGAGCCTTATATGCGTCGATACCATCACGCATGAAACAAGTTATCAGTGCCCATAGAAAACTCATTGCTTACTAGGGAACAGGACACAGCTGAACCTAGGTGACTGAAATGCTAATCGTTTATGCAGAACATACTAATGAACATGTCCTGTGAATATGAACTTCCTACCTCCAGTCCTTCAAGGTGTTCTGTTTTTCATGAACATGAGTGTAAAAATAATAATAATCGTCACCATATTGAAATGCATTCACGTTTCAAGGTTTGAGAAATTAGAGTTACGGTGATATGAAGTTGAAATTTCTAAACCTATGGTGAACCTGGTGACATTCCATTGAACGTTAATGGAGGGTGCCAAAACGAGATACATATTAGACGGTTGGTTGAAAGTGCTGAAAGCTGGTGATTTGCCGTTCCGTGTTATGCAACAGGTAACTCTAGTTACATCCGTAACAAGCATATTTGAATGTAAATTATGCTGTGAGCTCTTAACCAAATCAGAGCAGAACGATTTATTTCCTGCACAGTTTGCAATATTATATGGCCTGTATTTCAATTAAGTGAACATATACGCGAATTTCATATAACAGTTAAGAATTTTGCTAGATATGTTGAGATATAACAGGGGGAGGGTGTGTTAATTATTATAACTACAGAGATCACACAAGGAAGTTAACGATGGTACTAGGACAATAATAAGCGCCTATTTGTATATGTGTAAATGTTTGTATCTGACTCCCTCATCGTAATAGAATGTACATATTATCCTAGGTTGTCATATTTTTCGCTTGATAAGTTAGTGGTTTCTGACTCGAGTAATATCTTCACTGACTTCTCAGCATGGTGGCCATGGTTCGAATCCCGCCAATGCTCGTCTAATTTTGGAAATGAAATGTCACTCTTCGACGTCCCGTTGATAGGATCACAATATAAACAGTCACGCAAAAGTTAAAACTCGCTTCTTTGTTTCTGATATTGTATTCCTTTGCTGGGTTATCACATTTCTTTCCCTGGCTGCCTTTTTAAAATCTTCTTCAAATTCTCTCGTACATAGACCTTACCCATACCCTTGTTCTTAGAGCAAGCACAACTGTTCCTTATCTGATAATCCTGTTGTCTATTACCCTTAAGAATCGAGTCATCGTTCCAAATCGCATGGATCTGTATTTCTCATGGACGTGTTTCCACATTTCATAATTAAACGTTACCTCTTTAAAAATTTGTACCAAAGATCAGTAAAAGATCGGTTTCTGCGAAATTAAAATTAAAGCCTTTAAATAAAATAAACACAGGGTTTAACAATAATATGTTATATGGACATGTGTTCAGAAACGCTTTATTTCCATTTTATAACTCATTTTATGTCCGGAACCATGGCTAAATTGTTAGCGTGCTGGAATTTGGGCACGGGGATCCCGGGTTTCTATTCCCGGCATGGTCGGAAATTTTAACCATCATTGGTTAAATTCACTGGCACAAGGGGTTGGTGGATGTTCCGTCTTCATCACCATTTCATCCTCATCACGACACGCAGGTTGCCTACGGGAGTCAAATCAAAAGACCTGCACCTGGCGAGCCGAACGTTTCCTCGGACACTCCCGGCACTAAAAGCCATACGCCATTCCATTTCCAACTCATTTTATACAACACTATATACTACATTACCCATCGGGAAAACACAGGAACAGGACGTGATTTTAATACTGGTATGCATTATGACACTATTTCTAACATAAAATGTTCAAAATGTTCCGTTAGATATATAGATGCACTAACTTATCCTCACATTGGATCTCGAATTCGACTTTAAATGTTGTAGCTTCTTAAAGATATTCCTCATTCAAATGTTTCACTTAGTACTACTTGCTATCAGACACAAGGCGTTACCTTGGTAAGATTTGTAGTTTGTAACATTAAACTGTGAGGGAAAGAGACGATCATAGATAGTTTCAGGAATTCAAAACCGTGCCAAGAGTTTTCTGGGGGAAGATATCTATCTTGATCTGAATAATAAATCCGGAGTCATCCGCATAATAACAAATTTTCGGAGAGGTGTGGAAAGTAAATGCAACTGCTGCTCGTAACCTTACTGTAACTCTAAGTGGTATATTTGGTTAGCCTTCCACCGGACATAGCACCCGTAGTGAATCATATAGCCTTGTACTTCTCCAAGAATCTAGATATCGTTGCTGTCGGGACAAAACCTCCTATGTGAAATATTTTAGTTTAGAACTTTGGCCGGTAAGGTTCTGTTATATAAAGTGCAAAATTGTGTGAATACGGTCAAGGCATTCTCGCTCTTCATAATGTATGTGCTGCGGGTCAGTATATCTCCAAAAATATTATCACGTAGGAGGTTTAGTCCCGGCAACGACCATATCCTTTCTACTCTCTTTTATTTTATCGGAGACACATTCTTCGGGGTGAACCGAGCACACATTTATTGTCTTGGCCAGGCAGTTCCCTCATATCGAATTCAAAGGCCACATCTACATGTCGAGTTTCGTGCTTTCCTACTCCAAGAAGTCCATCTCCATGGACAAATGGTTAGAGTGCTGGCCTTTGATCACATGGTTCCCGGGTTCTATTCCTGACGGGCTCGGAAATTTTAACCATATTTTTTTAATTCTCCTGGCACGGGGACTGAGTGTATTCTCCGTCTTCATTTTCATTTCATTCTCATCACAACGCGCAGGTCGCCTACGGATGTCAACTAAAAATACCTGCACCAGGCCTTTCCGGAGGTCACACGCCATTTCATTTCATTTGTGTCAAAGAAGGAGGATTCAGTCCTATCCTAGCTTAGTGAAGGTGTAAAGTGTTCAAATATGCCAGTGTCGTATAGGTAGATTTACCAGTAGCCTACGTACAGAAACTTCTGCAGCAAATGTTATTATTCGGGCTTCAGAATAACTTTATCACTCATAAAATTATCCGAACGATCTCTATGTGCCATTTATTGATCAGCCATTTATTAACATTTACCTCATCCCAACACTATCTGGGCAATGATTTCACCGTCTATTAATGTCAATTGTTATCAGGTATAATCTGTTAAACGTTTTCTTTTGCAGGTATTTATGAATTCACATTACACAGTAGGGCCTATGCTGAATTAGTATCAACAGAGTAAATAACTTCACAGTTACAAAAAATGTCACCTTAATTCATACGTATGGTATGCATAATATTCTGACCGATGTGAGAAATATGCAAGTTGTAGTGATTGATTAATCCTGGAGCGTAGAAGACTCGGTTATGCATGTTAGTCCATTCTTATGTGAATGAAAGAAAGGAACTGTAAGAATTGTATAGTCAATTTCAATGAAAAATTTTCACAATTCTGCATGATTTTTAGCATTCTTCTTAAAATATTAACATACACAGTACTCACTGTACGGCTGGTATCGCAGATATTGAGAATATTTTTCATCTACTTTTGCCACACTTAGCAACTCTGAACGCAAATATTACGACGACCTGCTGACTGAAAGGGAACTTGCTGGACAGGACGAAACCTTCGATGTGACAATGCACAAGAACGATGTAATCCTGGATATGAAGATGGCTGTCGGCACGTCAGCCTGACCCGACAGAGTTCTAGTCACAGATGTCAAAGATGATACGGCATCAACCACCGTACTTAAAATTGCTACAAACTGGATATTTTCCATTATTCTTCGCAAAGGCACCCCCATTTTGTTACCTAAAACTGAAGATCCATCAGAATTGTCAGACTGGAGGCCAATAACTATATGTTCAGCCCTTCGTCATGTTATCGAAACGGTATTTGCCTTGAGATTAAAAAGTTGCATCCAGTTCAGCGAACATCAAAAAGGATTCACTAAATCACCTGGCACCATCATAACCACTCTTTACTCAGATCCGCCTTTAACTCGGCAAAACATGACAAACACTGGCATTCCAGGACATAAGCAAGGCTTTGGACAACGCGAATGAATCACACTTAAGGAAAACTTTAGCTACGTCATCTGATGAGGAATATTATTTTCAAGCTTAAAGAGAACAATACAACTCAAATACAGGCCAATTTCAAGGAGACCAACCCCATTAAATTACGCTGTGGTGTAATGCAAGGATCTCCATTGTCTCCAGTTTCATACAATCTCACAACGGCTACATTTTTTGAGAAATCGGCGAAAAAGAACTATGCAACATGCATGGTTATTCTCTTGCAAACGCACTTCAGTCTCAAACAATATTGGGCTTGGCATATTTTACGGTAATTGTAAGAAAAACTCTAGACACTACAGTAGAACTGACGAAACTAGCTTTACAAAGGTTTCGTGAACTTGTTCTAACAGTAAACCATGAAAAATCTAAAGGTATTAATATCAATAGAGAAGAAATAAATGAAGGGCTTGTTACAGTCGAAGTAGGTATGGAGATTAAGTGTATTTCGAGGAACGAATATGTCAGATATTCAGGGGTAAATTATGCAAACATTACCAAAATGCATGCATGAAGTATGCACTTGCCATATATACACATGCTCACGTATCCCCATACCGTAGACAGTTGTCTTGGTTAGGACTGAATGACTGACATAGACTCCATGCAACTTCTTTGGTGCATCAAGTGCTTCCTGAAATCTCTAGTCCTTGCCTATCCACCAAATTTCGCTACCTTAGTTCAATACACTTGTTCAATACCCGGTCAGGCTCAACGTGTACGCTAGAAACTCCTGTACATCGAACCGCAACCTACAACAGATCGTTCCAAAATAGCAGATACTTACTGACTTGCCTACGTATATTTGAACCAGGAGTAGGATTTGAAACACACTCTGACAAACCAGACGAAGAAGACAGAGAAAAGAAGTCTATCTACCTGCCTATAGGGCCGTATTATATCAATAAGTACGAGCTGGACGACGTAGAAGTGAGGGGTCTCATGATCGGTGTAGACGGACAGTCCTTTAGAAGAAGATAGAGGTGATGAAGGCCTTCAACATCAGTTCCAAGGAGTTCACCGATTGCGGACTGAAAGCCCTCAGCGGTTCCCTTTTGATACTCAGAGACCATTTGTATTCGCTAGACTGAGAATTATATTTCTTCTTTTATTTTGAATGGAAATAATTTAGTGTGTTATTTGTGTTAGGCAGCCTTCAATTGGAGGAAGATTTTGAAATCTATATATATAAAGTAGCTTGTCCTGACTGACTGACTGACTGACTGACTGATTCATCATCGCCGAGCCAAAACTACTGGACATAAAGAAATGAAATTTTGGAGATATATTCATATTAAGATGTAGGTGCACGCTAAGAGAGGATTTTTGGATATTCCGTCGCTAACGGGGTGAAAAGGGGGGTGAAATTTTAAAATGAGTGTGCCTATATCTCAAAACTTTAAAAGTTTACAGATGTGAAAATTGGTATTTAGAATCTTCTTTAAAAATAAGGAAACACGTATTTTTTTGTTTTCAGAAAATCCCAATAGGAGGGGTGAAAAAGGGTGAAAAATAGGTTGAATGCCTTTAATCAGGATACCGGTACTTGTATCTCAGAAACTGAAGATATTACAGACCTCAAAATTGGTACTTTTGATCTCTTTCAAAACTAAAGATACACATATTTTTTTTGTTTTTGTAAAATCCATTTAATGCGAGGGTGGAAAGGGGGGTGAATTTTTAAAATGAGTGCATCTATATCTCAAAAGTTTTAAAGTTTAGAGGTGTAAAAATTGGTATTTAGAATCTTCATTAATAATAAAGGAACACGTATTTTTTTTTGTTTTCGAAAAATCCCAATAAGAGGGGAGAAAAGGGGTGAAAAGGGGGTAGAATGCCTTTAAAGAGAATACTTATATCTTAGAAACTGAAGATATTACAGACCTGAAAATTGGTGTTTGGGATCTCCTTTAAAAATAAAGAAACGCGTATTTTTTTTGTTTTTAGAAAATCCAATTAATGGTGGGGGGTAAAAGGGGGATGATTTTTTAATATGAGTGTATCTATACCTCACCACTTTTAAAGTTTATAGATGTAAACATTGGTATTTAGAATGTCCTTTAAAAATAAAGAAACAAGTATTTTTGGTTTTTGGAAAATCCAATTAATCGGAGGGTGAAAAGGGGGTGAATTTTTAAAATGAGTGAATCTATATCTCCAAACTTTATAGTTTATAGACGTAAAAATTGGTATTTAGAATCTCCTTTAAAAATAAAGAAACACGTATTCTTTTGTTTTCGGAAAATCCCAATAGGAAGGATGTAAAAGGGTGAGTGATGGGTTGAATGCCTTTAATGAGGCTACTTATATTTCAGAACCTGAAGATATTACAGACCTGAAAATTTGTATTTGGAATCTACTTTAAAAGTAAAGAAACACGTATTTTTTCGTTTTTGGAAAATCCAAACATTGGGGGGTGAAAAGGGGGGTGAATTTTTTAAAACGAGTGTGTCTACATCTGAAAACTTTAAAATTTACAGATGTAAAATTGGTACTTAGAATCTCCTCTAAAAATAAAGGAACACGTATTTTTTTCCTTAAATCCCAATAGGAGGGGTTTAAAAGGGTGAAAAATGGGTTAAATGCCTTAAATAAGGATACATATATCTCAGAAACGACAGATATTACAGACTGAAAATTTGTATATGGGATCTCCTTTAAAAATAAAGAAACACGTATTTTTTAGTTTTTGGAAAATCCAATTAATGGCGGTTAAACAGGAGTGACAAAATGGGGTGAATTTTTTGAAAGACTATATCTACAGAATATCTTGGAAACGTAAAATGTTACAGACGTAAAATGTGGGTGTTAGGAATCTCCTGTAAATGTAAAGAAACATAGGTGATTTGTTTTGGGAAACTCCACTTAAGGGGAACTCAAATGGGGTGAAATTTTAAAATGAGAATTTTTACAGTACATCTCGAAAAACTTAACATGTTACAGAAGTGAAAAATGGTATTTTTTTAATCTCTATTATACATAAACAAACGTGTATTTTTAGTTTTCGGAAATACCACTTTGGTGGAGGGGGGGAGTAAAAGTGACTGAAAATGGTGTTTAATTCTTTTAATTAGGCTACTGATATCTCAAATATGAAGATGTTACAGACGTGAAATTTGATATTTGGAATCTGCTTTAAAAGTAAGGAAACACGTATTGTCGGAAAATCCTACGAAGGGGGGGGGGGGGGTGTGTGTGTGTGTGTGGAAGAATTGAAAAATTAATTGAAATTCACTTGGGGAGGGGGTGAGTAGTGTGAAATGAAGTGCAAAAAGTAAATTATTTTTATGGGGATACTTATATCTCAAAGCTGAAGGTAATAGACGTGAACATTGGTGTTTGGAATCTCCCTTAAACATAAAGAAACAAGCCTTCTTTTAATTTTTCTTGGGGGGGGGGGAGGTGGCGGTACATAAACGTAACGGCGGTGGGGTGTAGAAGGAGGTGAGACCAATTGATTTTACTGTTATTAATGTACTTATAAGGATCCTCCGTTGCTCAGGCGCAAGCGTGCCGGCCTCTCACAACTGGGTTCCGTGGTTCAAATCCCGTTCACTCCATGTGTCATTCGTGCTGGACAAAACGGAGGCGGGGCAGGTTTTTCTCCGGATACTCCGGTTTTCCCTGTCATCAGCCATTCCAGCAACACATAATAATAATAATAATAATAATAATAATAATAATAATAATAATAATAATAATAATAATAATAATAATAATAATAATAATGTGCGGACCGCGCTGGAAACGGCTCCTGGACGGGTAATGACTAAGAATGCAGCCCGGCCGCGTGTTCAGTGCCGCCAAGGCACCCAATATGACACCACGCCGGATCTCCTGAAGGATTTTATCCATATTAAAAATGATTATAGGAAAAGATGGCACAGATTTACGGATCCAACTGACCGGGAGGAATACCTGAGCCTAACCCGGGAAGTACGAAATCGATTGCTGAATAGGAAGATTGAAAAATGGGAGGAAACGTGCCGTAAAATAATAGAAAACGAGTCAGATCGGGAATTTTGGTGGATTCTCGCAGAAAACGAGTCAGATCGCGAATTTCGGAGGATTATATATCTAAAACAATAAGCATTCAATTATAAATTTCAGTATAATACCGTAGCGAAGCACGGGTATCTTGCTAGTATATATATATAATAGTTTACTTTTATCCCAATAGAGTACACGTGAGTGGAAGTAATGGGAAGTATATGTGAAAGAAATGGGAATCAAAAATTACTCAACGTATTCACGTAAATGGGGTGTTTTTAAGGCTGTTATTGAAGCTACAAAGGTACATTTTAATATTGAATACCCATAATTTGATGTGCGAAATAGTTCAGAAATTTTACTTTCTATATCTTCAGAATTATGTGATACACGACCGGAAAATGTATTGAACACCATGAATGATAACAGTATCGGTGTTGATAAATATATTGATAATGTTCATTTCTTTGGTTCCGTGATTCTGCGTATAGGACCAATCACCAAACTCATGGCGATTCTAATTTCGAAATGATATTCTTGCAACGTTATGAAATGTTTCGAATAGTGAACGCAGTAAGAGTATTCAGTATACATTTATTAAACAAAGGATGTAATTTCTTTATACCATTCAGTGAGGAGCATTGTTTTGGCGATCATAGTAATATGCAAGTGCGTGAGAATTCGAAATTTTCTGTACTTTTGGTTGTTCATATATATATATATATATATACACTTTTTAAATTTGCTTTACATCTCACCGACACAGGCCGGCCTTATTGCGAGGATGGCAGTTGAAACGGATAGAAGAGGGAAGGAAGCAGCCTCAGCATTGACCTGGAGTGAAAATGATAGACCACAGGAAAGCGCCTTCAGGGCTGCCGACAGTGGGGTTTGAACCCGAATGTAAGCTGACAGCTACGTGACCCGAAACCGCGCAGCCACTCGCTTGGTTGTCTATATGTGTACATTGGGTCTCAGTAACAACTTCAAACATACTGTACACATATGTGTACATTGGGGCAAAGCACATTTATGAATTCCTTTATTTTTCATGGTCATTCTTTAAACTTTAATTTATCATCTAGGTTAATCAAAGGTGAATTTTCTTATTTTTTTTAATTAGAAATGACATTTAGAGGACCTCTAACCTCTGATGAATAATTGCTTCAAATTGTACACAACAGTGACATCGAGATAGACTTCATTGACTGTGACATTGATTACATTCCATCTTCACCAAAAAAAGATGACAGCAACTTGAATTTCCCGACAATGCTGATCACTACTTAAATGTCAAACAAGGTGGCAACCAGAATGAGAATGCAAGCGACAAACAGGATGAGGTTGCGGACGACACCCAATGTGATAGCCTAGATGGACACAACAATTTTGCCAGATTTTTACGCAAATGAAGATAGGCCTGGATTTAAGGGACAGGGATCTGGGGAGGGAATGAGGCCCAGGAATAGGCCAGGGTTGAAGTGGGGGCTGGAGTAATGAAATTAGCCAAATTCAAGGAAAGGGTCGAAAATGAGGAAGAGGCAGAGATAAAAGAAGGGGCTGAATACAAGGAGTGCGCCGAGAACAAGGAAGAGGTAGAGGAGAAGTGAGAAGCCAGAGTCATCTACAGTCTGCTGTAAAATGGGTGGGAATAATTTGACAAATGATCTACACAGTTTATTCCACCAAATGATTCTCTTGGGTCTAGAGACGGATAGACTCTACAACAATACTTCAATGAATACCTTGACGATGAATTTTTTGAAATGATGGTAGAACAAACCAATAACTATAACCATTTAACTAGAGGAAAAGTACCAAGAGTGACTTTGAACTAAATTAATATGTTCCCAGGGGTATCAATGAAGTGTACCATTAGTTACCCGAGAATCCTTATGTAATGGGATTCTTAATTTCAGTTTAATATAATTAGAAAAGCAATATATAGGCATACGTATTTTGCCATTCAAGCATCTGTTGCTCATCGCTGCCGAAAACCTCGATATATTGCCAGAGCACCCGGGCAACATGAATTTTGAAAATTATAATCCACTTACGAGTGATTTTTATAATATATATATCACACGTGAAGTAGAGACCCAATGTACACACATATGTGGACAAATTATTGTAATTAAACAATGCAAACAAAATACTAAAAGTCACCTGAAATATTCAAAAGTAACGTTTTGAACACAAACAAACAGATGTTACCAAACATTTTCTGTACACAAAGTGCTGGCACTGAAGAGAATATATATTTCATATTGTATGTACCCAACTAAAGTATTAATTAGACCTTGAGGAGTGGACTGCCAATTCCTACCTTACGTTTCCATACTATGGCCTGCGATACTGTCCACATGGTGAACTCCTGCGCAATTGTCGCCATCAACCACCAGATCGCTGATTGCCGAAGGTGTAAGACTAAAAGGCTATGCAACCTATATGGAGCTGCATGGTCCCTCAACTCAAGGAAGCATCAGAGGAACAGACATCATCGCAATCGACCCTCATATGTCAGTAGTCTTCAAAATCGACCCGACTATCCGGTTTGAGACAAATGAAGATCAACCTGAACTTGACCTAAAACAAAAAGATAAATCTACTAAACACCACAATACCGTACTACGAAGACTAATACAAGCTTGCGTCCATAAGTATCGATAGGCACCTTCAGAAACAACACCTATAGACCATAACAATCGCCTTGAAGCTACCCTGTTTTCATGTAAGTGTTAAAAAATGTTTGAAAAATAATATTTATTGGTTAAGGTACTCCTTGTCCTTGTGGAAGCTTGCAAATGTTGCATCAAGGTATATAATAATAATAATAATAATAATAATAATAATAATAATAATAATAATAATAATAATAATAATAATAATAATAATAATAATAATAATAATAACCGGGGTGGGGGCCCTCAACCCCGACACGGCGCGTCCCAATGGCTGATAGGGGAAGCTCCTGTAGATATGCAGGACAGGTGCGAATAAGGCTTCGCCAAATAAGCACCCGCGGATCAACTGAGGTGTCAGAAAAAATGGTCAACGGCTTCAACGGCAGAAGAGGACATATCCCAATGGCAGAGAGGGCGGAAGAACCGACCCAAATCCACTTTGCGTCTGACTTGCAGCAAGCGGCAAAGTGGTCAGCGTCTGTCTCCAATGGAGCGGCTGAACATCACATCACCTGGCTGTAGGTTATAAAAAGCAAAAATCAACTATGAAGAGTTCTAAAACTGTGCCTCGGAAAATGCTGCTGCCTGGGGTACGCCAGGGCATCTCTGGAGCCACCGCTAGAGATGACAGCATGCGAGCCTGTGGTGGTGGGAGCGTAAGCTGCTGGCCTCCCATCGGGTCACCCGAACAAGCTACAGTAGCTCAAGACGATCATGGTGGAACACAAGAACCTGATTATCATACCGCACCTGGTGCGAGTGCTTTTGTCCCAAGTACGACCTCTCGTATCAGTAAGCCCAAAAAACGCATTAAATGGAACAATGATATGAATGAATTTATCATGCGGGCATATCTTCGAATAACTCGTCTTGAAACTGAAATTGCAGGATATAGGCAACAACTACACGCAGCCTTTACAAATCAGTACCCAACAATAAAAGTTACTGAACAGCGCGTTGCAGATCAACGAAGATCAATCATCAAGAACAATTTGATCCCGGGTCCTGTTCTTAGTAGAATCAGACAAGAAGTAACACAAGAACTCTTTCCACATCTGGAAAGTACCGAGTCTGACTCAACGGTTAACAGTCCACCTGATACTGATATAACGGTACATACAAGTACTCCCGAAGTGATACTTTCAGATAACTCTGACCTCCATGACAAGACACATGTTGAATTCTACAAGGCCCTTCTAGAATATTCTGGTACCGATCCCACACAAAGACCCATACTGACAAGGCAGCAATCATCCAAAAAGTTTGCAAAAATCATTGAAGATCTTAATTCGAAAGTCTTGCCAGAATATCTGAAGGAACATCAGACGTTCCCTGAAGTACATACTGCAATATACTGTGCAGCATTTGCCGCAGTACGACTGAACAATTGAAAGCCATTTTTGCCTAACAATAAGTCTGTCAAGAAAAAATTGAGAAAACCACCTTGGGCAAAACGCCTGAAAGAACGCATCATCCAAATCCGCCAGGACGTAAATCGCCTGCAGTAATATAAGAATGGAGTCAGAGGGAAACGCCTAAATAACAAAATTATTCAAATTCTGAAAATCAGTTCAAGGCAGAGTCTGGAGGAACCTGGAAGCACAGTACTACAAGAAACCCTCGAAACCATGAAGCAAAAGTTGGCCGCATTATCCAAGCGCCTCAAAAGATACCAAAACACCACAGAGAGAAAATCACAGAACGCAATGTTCGAAATAAATGAGAAACTGTTCTACAACAATCTGAACGAGAGAACACAAGATGCAGCACAAGATGGAAATACGCCCAGCGAAGAAAAAATTCACAGCTACTGGTCGGGAGTATGGTCGAACCCAATAGAGCACAATGCGGAAGCCCATTGGATCAGTGAACTGAAAGATAGAAATAATGAAGTGAAGCATATGGCAACCAAGGCTGTTGAGATCGGAGAAATACAACAGAGCATCAAGAAACTGCAGAACTGGAAGGCCCCAGGCATTGATCGTATACACAATTATTACTACAAGAAATTTACATGTACTCATTTCCTTCTGACTCAACATTTCCAGAAGTTCTTAGACAACCCGGCAACATTCCCAGCTTTCCTGTGCACTGGCATCACATATCTGAAACCAAAGGATGAAAATCTGCAAAATCCAGCGAAGTATCGGCCTATAACATGTCTATCTACTCTATATAAGATATTTACATCTATAATAGCCAACAGAATTCTGAAACACTGCGAGGAAAACCATATCATTGCCAAGGAGCAAAAGGGTTGCAAGAAGAATACCAAGGGGTGCAAGGAGCAACTGATTATCGACACTGTGGTCCTGGAACAAGCACACCATAAATCCAGGAACCTATAAACGTGCTTCATTGACTACCAAAAGGCCTTTGATTCAGTACCACACACTTGGCTCATACATGTTCTGGAACTATATAAAGTTGACCCCTCAATTATTCACTTCCTTAAGACGGTAATGGCAGACTGGAACACCTCACCTCACGTTTCTCTAAGAAACTACAGTGTTGCAACAAGACCCATACCAATACGACGAGGGATCTTCCAAGGGGACTCACTGAGTCCATTATGGTTCTGCATGGCATTAAATCCACTATCCTACCTACTGAACACAAGTGGGTATGGATTTAGCATTAAGAATAAGCGAGAAGAGCTATTCAAAATCAGCCACCTACTCTATATGGATGACATTAAACTGTATGCCTCTACCAAACCCCATCTCCAACATCTCTTCTCAATTACCAAGACGTTCTCTTCAGATATAGGCATGCGGTTTGGATTGGACAAATGCAGAACCCAAACTGTCATCAGAGGATCCTACTCAGAACAAGGGACACCTTTGAGTTTAAGCGACGAATCCATACAACAGCTGGAGGAAGAAGAAATGTACAAATACCTCGGTTTTCATCAGAGCACTCGTATGAAACACCCCGACATCAAGAGAAATGTCACGCAGCAATATATAACGCGTCTCAACAAGGTACTATCATCAAAACCGACAGCTAAACATCTTACCAAAGCAGTCAATACGTACGCCGTACCACTGCTCACATACTCCTTTGGTATCATAAAATGGACCCAAACAGAACTTCAGCAGTTACAAACGAAAACAGCAGTTTCACTCACCCGGTACCATATGCACCATCCTAAATCTGCAACCGAACGTCTTACACTCCCGAGATCAGAAGGTGGTAGGGGCTTCTTATCCATTGTCAATTTACATAGCAATCTGATATCAAGTCTAAGAGAATATTTCCACTCGAGATCTGATACATCGTGTCTTCATCATGCTGTTTGCAGAGCCGATATAAACTATACACCTCTCAATCTGTCGTCACCAGAAATGCCTGTTTCTACCCCACCTACAAAAGAGATGAATATGGCCATGTGGAAGCAAAAACCTCTTCACGGGAAATACCCCCATGAACTGGATCAACCTCATATCGACAAATCTGCGTCGCACGCTTGGTTGACCTACTCCGGTCTTTTCCCAGAAACAGAAGGATTTGATCTGGCCATCCAAGATCAAGTAATTGCTACACGGAACTACCGTAGATTTATCATGAAGGATCCAACAGTTGTCTCAGACAACTGCCGCCGCTGTTCCAGAACTACAGAGAGCATACAGCACGTCATCTCTGGTTGCCCACACTTGGCCAACACCGATTATAAGCACCGACATGATCAGGTAGCAAAAATCATTCACCTGAAACTTTCTGTAAAATGTGGATTTCTTCAGTCATCAACTGCATATTGGAAATATACACCTCCACCCATTCTCGAAAACTCTTCATATAAACTACTATGGGACCGAGAAGTCATAACCGATGTCATGCTCAGCAACAATAGGCCAGATATTATTCTAATCGATACATCAAAAATATCCGCATCCCTTATAGAAATTGCTTGTCCAAATACCTCCAATCTGCAAACAACAATAGCCACAAAGATATCAAAATACACAGAACTGGCAATAGAAATACAACGCCTGTGGAAACTAGAATCAGTCACCACAGTTCCAATAGTAATATCATGTACCGGTGTTATTTCAAAATGCTTGCACAGCTCTCTGGCCGCATTAAACCTGCATCATCACACATACGTAGAACTACAGAAAGCCACCCTCCTGAGCACCTGCCACATTGTGAGAAAGTTTCTAGGAACGACTTTTACTCTGACTCACGCCAAACAACATGAAGTTCCAGGTCGCAGTTCCAGTAATACTGAAGAACAGATTCCCAAAACGGGGACATAAGAAGTCTGAAGTTGTCTGTATTTATTGTATAAATGTATATGTTGTAATTATTTCTGTTGTAAATATTTGTACATATATGTACCTGTAGTTTCATAATCAAGAGGGTGACTCCTTGCTTAGGCCGAGTCAGCCCATTATGTTACCGGCACAAGCCGAGCCTTCCTAAATTGATACAAATAATAATAATAATAATAATAATAATAATAATAATAATAATACTTCGGTTATTTCCACGATAAGCACGGTTACCCAGCTACACGGTAATTTCCACAGGAACAATGTCACCGGGCGAGTTTACCGTGCGGTTGGGGGAGAGCAGCTGCGAGCTTGTATCCAGAAGATAGTGGGTTCGAACCCCACTTACGGCAGATCTGAATACGGTTTTCCGTGGTTTCTCATTGGTTATGTGAACGAAACGTATCCATGATATGTCATTCTAACTTGTGTCCTAAATGGAGGGATATAATTGCTTTCACGCAAATCAATAGTAAAATCAGCGGTAAAATGATAAATATCATTATTACTAGAGAAAGGTAGATACTGGATACGGCGAATATTTCGCTGTAGACACTACTCTATTCTGTGGCATTCCGCTTCATCATGTCGTCATTTGTTTCCTTCCTGAGGTCCATGGCTAGCTCCGACGAATTCAAATGCTATGTCTGTGAATTCTCAACATCTTTGTCCATCTCGGGCAGTTCACACGGGAACATGGAGGAGAAAAGTTTATCGCAACATGAAAATGATTTTTGTTGAAAAAAATAGCATGATCCTTGGACCAATAATTAATTATTGACTTATGGAAACACGTCAACAACTCACCCGACGAAGTAATATCAAGCAAAGCAAAGAAGTTCGAAGAATTTAGGTTAGCAAAGACTTCACACGCAAAAGTGTTTCATGAACAAAAGACATGCTGAAGCGCTGTGACGCAGTAGAATTCCTACTCGTAACGCAGCAAAGTATGTATTCATATATTTATCTTGTAATAACGGTAGTTAATATTTTACCGCTAATTTTACTCTTAATTTTCTGAGTTGCAATTATTATCTTCCATTTAGGGCAAAACTAATATTGAAATTTCATAGATACGACTCGCTCACGTACCCTTTCCTATTTTCACGCCAGGCAAATGCTGGTGCTGTACCTTAATTAATGCCACAGCCACTTTTAGCCTTGATTATCGTATTTCCGTGGTGATGAAAATGAAAACCTACAACCTGCTTTGCAGTCATTGACCGGGTCAGGGATGTAATGAATGAAGCAGATATAGGCTGTTAGTACGATGGGGTCGCCACTCCCAAAGTGATTTATTAATGAATGATAGATGCAATGAAATGAGAATGGAGAGTGTTGCTGGAATGAAAGGTGACAGGGAAAACCGGAGTACCCGGAGAAAAACCTGTCCCGCCTCCGCTTTGTCCAGCACAAATCTCACATAGAGTGACCGGGATTTGAACCACGGTATCCAGCGGTGAGTGGCCGACGCGCTGCCGTCTGAGCCACGGAGGCTATTCCGTGGTGATATAATACTGAATTTTAATACTGTATTTAATATGATACCATTATTGAACCAATATTAAACGCTGTAATAACATCGATTAATGAAAATCATAATATGTACATGTATAATGTAATACAAGTTAAATTTTCCTCGATATTCCTTAGTATAAGTGTATTGTAGCATCTAAGAAACACATAAAATGCTTCCTATTTAAATGTACCATGAAAAGATGAGAATGTTTCAGAATCGGAAGGGTTCCTGCACATGAAACTCATAAAAGGGAAATAAAACTATATTGAACACAATTTATTTAAGTATGATTAATATACAGTACACTATAAGCAGTAATACAGGATGAACATCAACGGAGAAAATACAAAAGGGCTCGACTCAGCATTTCAGGATTTTGTCTGCTTTCCTGGAATAATTGGACACTCGTTCCGTCAACTCATGCAAGGCCTTCACTTCTCCGTGCTTCGTTTAAGATTCCACTTCCTCCCAAGAGGAAATTTCTACAGGAATGTTGATCAGAACTCCAGCCGCTCAGCTGACGGTGTCTGAAACATCCAATACGTCAGTGAAGATATATCTGAGGTGGCGGCGCTTCGTGTTGGTCATGTGAGAGACTGCTGCATCATTCAGTTCACTCGTAGTGTCGGCTTCTGAATCCCAAGATTGTGGGTTCAGATACGGCAGAGGAAGGCGAATTATGGGAGGGAGAATAAAAGTTCATTTGGCACTTCATGTAAAAGATTCATGGTGATACATTTGGTGTTCACGTGATAACATTAAGACATAGGTAGCCCGAAAATAATTCTAGTTGCTTTGCTGTCAAAATGTCTAATCAATTTGCCAGTGCAAGGGAACTGCGAGTAGTAGTAGGAGGAGGAGCTACCTGGTGTTTAGGTAAACATACATGGAGACGCTCTATATAGTTCAAACCTTAAAATATTCACTAACTAACCTTCTATATAAATAACCTAAAAACCATTTCTGGTTATTACATCACATCGAAATGTCCGTTTTCTTCAATAAATATTTCGCCGCATGGTCTCCATTAAGAGACAACATGATAGCAAGTAGTCTGTGGTAACAGGAAGTGCCAGAAATATGCCTTTCAAATTTGATTTTGAACTTTCAAGTATTTTTGAGTGAAATTAATAGACAAACGGACCAACGTTCATATTTACATAATATCGTCCCTGTTCTGCCAAAACGGCGAATGTTACAATGCTCCTCCTATCAATTATTTCCCTTAAGACTGGTCACGCCTTCCAGCCACATATTGATATTCGGTCCATCAGAACAATTTCCGTTGGGTTCATTTTCCTATATGCATATGTAAAGGAAAATGAACCTTGCTGTTCCATACTGAATGAATGTATGTTTGCATGACATTTACCAACTCCTAGGGTGTGATGTATTTAAGGTTTATTTTCCTTTACACACCCCCATAGGAAAATGAACTCAACGAAAATTGTTCTGATGGACCGCATATCAATAAGTGGCTGGAAGGCGTGACCAGTATTAAGGGAAATAATGGATAGGAAGAGCATTGTAACATTCGCCGTTTTGGCAGAACAGGGACGATATTATTAAGGACAAGGGTTGGAAGATTATAATCCTGGTTCACATCATTTATTTCTCATTAGCATTTGCACCCATTATTCGGAAGCAAATTATAAAAGAAACATAAGTACGTATGGCAAGTTCTGTGGCTCAGTTCACGCGTAAATTACGGCGCAATAAACTGATATTTTTTCCGGAATCAAGTAATAGTAATGTGATATAGCTAAACCATATCAAGGCAGAATGAAGACGATTTTCGAATGCATAGCAAGGCACAGTTCCTCACCCTGGTTGAGCAAAAATTTCCGCTGATTAGAAGTTCATACACGGCAGCTTTTCAGATGTCTGGAGTGGCGCTGCAACTCTAAAAACCATTCCTGGTTATTACATCACATCAACTCTAAAAACCGTCCCTGGTTATTATATCACATGAAAATGTCCGTCATGAAATCCGTTGTCGATAATATCTCCCATACTGTCTTCTATATCGAAAAATATTTTTTTTTGCTATTGGCTTTACGTCGCACCGACACAGATAGGTCTTACGGCGACGATGGGGCAGGAAAAAGGCTAGGACTTGGAATGAAACGGCCGTGGCCTTAATTATGGTACAGCACCAGCATTTGCCAGGTGTGAAAATGGGAAAGCACGGAAAACCATCTTCAGGGCTGCCGACAGTGAAACTATTCTCTACCTGTAAATCCATCTTTAATAGCCCTGAAGTAATATGTTCCAACACCAAGTGTGTCACAAACCTTGGATTAACAATTTAAGTTTCATAAATATATCCTTTATTATCCGTCGTATGATAAATATACATTTAAAATCACATTTCATTTTCTGTGAGTTAATATGTTACACGTAATTGTTCGATTGATCAAATTAAATAACATATGCACTTGAAACAAACTGCAAGGATGCATTCTAAATGGCCTATGGAGATTGGTTGACATACATCCAGCCTTTTTCTAGTTTTAAGAACAAAGACAAACAGACAAATAAACACGTTGACCGAGGCCCAAAGTCTAAACCTGCAGATGATCAGTATAACATGATAACCGTGCCAAAAATGTTGCTGAAGTAATAAATGTACTCTATGTTACCTTACGATTTTACGCATATAGACTACTTGATTCTATCCAAGCGTTCAATAGGACATCTAAAAGTGATATTTTTGTGTATAAGCGTACGGAAATGGTGTCAAGTACGATAAATCTGAACCGATTAGGGACAGAATGAGGGCAATTACCAAATGTATCGTACGGTGCAGTTTCTTGTACAACTTCTGTTAATTTGCCTCTGCTTTTCAGTTACGCACCATAGAGCGAGGGTACTTGGACTAAAGATCCAATTTTAGTAAATACCTTCGTTCTTATTCATCGTAAGATAGATAATAATAATAATAATAATAATAATAATAATAATAATAATAATAATAATAATAATAATAATAATAATAATAATAATAATAATAATAAGAAGAAGAAGAAGAAGAAGAAGAAGAAGAATAGCAAAGTCATCTCCGCACAGGCCCCGAATTCCCTGGGAGGGGCGGCTTCCGCTGTTCGTAACCTCGGCACTTCGTGGCGTAGAGTGGCTAGCACTACGCCGTGCCGCCTTTGCGCAACCTCAGGGCCATGTGAACCTCCGGAAGTGGAAATCACTTTAACAACTTTTCTTATACTTGTCGAATTCCTGACGAGAATTGAACTCACAGTTTTCCGGGTGAACCGAGTAATAGTAATGAACTCTATCGTGTGCAGCTATTTTCATTTGATGCCATGTGGCAGCCTGTTCTTCAACTAGATGGCAGAATAAACCGGAATCTCTCTTGCGAGTGTGTGTCAAAGATTTAATGAATGTTGTCGGGTAAACACCAAATGTGTCACCAGCGATCTTTTACATGCCAACATCGCACGACGTGGAGTTCTGATGGACCTCCTTCCGCCCTTCAGAAATGCGACTACGTCTGCGGGCTGTGAGCACACCATCTTGGGGCCCGCAGGCCGGCACTAATCCACAGGATGTGTCATTAATGATCGAAAATTGCAAAATCTACAACTTTTGTTAGATCAAATTTCTAGATACATCTAAGTAACGGATATATAAAAGGACAATCGTTTAGACCTTCACGACACTCCATGCGATTGCATTGAAACCACACGCACGTGATAATACAACCCTGAATGGGCAGATTCCATATACGGAGTTCGGTTGACGTAATATGTCCAACTATTTCCCGAAATCGAACCTGACAGCTTGGACTCAGGTAACCTAGATTCTACCGAGCGATACATTTAGCCGGTAATTTAATTGATCTCTTGCGTTCCAGGAAACTAGAAGGTAAATTACTCTGTAATTGACAAAGGTTAGTTCCCCGATAACCGCGTAGTGTCTTCACTTTCTTCCCACCAAGGCAGAGTTTGGCTTCTTGTGTAAATGACCTGCTTAGTCACCTTCTGTTTAGAGGTCCCCGGTTTCAATTCCCATCATTGTCGGTTATTTCAAGATTCGTTCGCTTGGCTCGGGGACCGGGTGTTAGTGCTGGTCCTAACATACGCGCATCTCACGCACCGCATACAACACTATCCTTCATTACAAAAGCGCCGCCCACCGTCTTCAGAAGATCTGCCATGCAAGGGCTAGCAGTTGCCACAGAAAACTATAACCAAGACATATCCATCCCATTGGTTTGCACACCATGTAACAGTGATTGGTCTTTTTGTAGATGCAAATGGATTTCTAGTGAAAATAGAACATACAGTTAATGCGGTAAGTACTCGTATACCTGTGCTGACGGACGGTGAGTAGTATTGAGTCAGCTCCTATGTGGTACTTGTTGGGGCTGGAATGATAGGATTGATGGTATTAAAATCAATATATTCCTTTTTCCATAGTGTAATATTTTGACAAAATGTGTATACAATCTCTAGTATTAAAAGCATAACAACAAGAAACGCAAACAGCTACCGAGTCATAAGTGTTCGTACAGACATGACGGCATTATGTAAACAGGGTTATAAGTGCAATTCCCATACGGTGAAAACTCGTCCGGTAAAGAGTTGATCGGTCGATTGCAGCAATTTTTGTATGTGTGATTGTCAAGTGGCATCTATATGAGTCGTAAGGGAAAAGAAACTAATCAAGCGGAGCGCAAGCTTGTTATTAGACACCTCAATCAGTGTAAATCTGTACAGGAGATCTCAGTGCTTGTAGGGAGAACCCGATCGACACTGCAGTCTATAATAGATCTGTTGTGTGCCACTAAAGGTCGATTCACACATCTCTGGGACGTGACAGCGCTTTCCGTGACGTGACGGCATCTTCCGTGAAAATAAAATATCGTCGCCATGTAAACGAAGGGATGAGTTCCAACACTTCCGTTGATATTATTCGACGTGACCTTCAGTGCTTCTCCGTGATCCGTGCCGGCAATACGTATTCGCTCGCCAACGATATATTCTTGTTTTCACGGGCGTAATTTCTCTCTTCCCGCCTTCCTGCTTCTCTGCTTTCTTCGAGTACTGAGGTTATCTGTGTACGTTTGAACTGTTGTTTACCTCCCAAAATGAAGGACGAACTGCTGATTGAATTCGTGAAGGCACACTCTTTTCTATATAATTTAGCTGATTAGAAATATATGGACATTGGTTTGAAGAAGCGTGTGTGGGACGAAATTGGCGAGAAAATGGAAGCTGAAGGTAGATAACTAACATGTTTTGCTTTTAAGATTAAGGAAATCAGTCTGTCTGTACATAGGCACCGACTTTGGAGCGCCAAGACTCTTTCTGCCCCCAATCTACAAAGTCAGGGGTATTAAAAATTAATCAACAATTTCATTTATTTAAATTTTCAAGTAATATTATTTAATTCTTCAAGTGATTTAATTATTCAAGTAATTAAAATCAAATATAGTGTATCCATAAAATTTTATTCGTCGTCCTTCAAGCACTTATATAGAACAGAAAACTCTCCTTCCTTACCCTGCGTTTCCATGTAGGATGTACCTACTGTTTCTTCCTCTTTTTCTCCTCTTCATCCAAGATTATAGCTAACATTAACAGCTCATCATCACTAAAGAAACTCATCATGGAACACTTGATTGTCGACTTATAACTGCGCGGAACTTCACGGAACTGAAGTGTGAGAACAGACGTGAAATATTCATGTTCAAAAGGACGGATACGGATACGGAGAGCGCCGTCACGTCCCGGAGATATGTGAATCGACCTCAACTCTGTGCAAAATTTGTCAAGAAGTGGACGTCCAGACAAACTGACTCCAGAGGCAAGCGTATAATGGTGGCCTGATTAAGAAAGATCCAAAATTAAGTACTCCAAAGATAGTGGCAGAGCTATCCAATCAAGGTATTGCAGTATCTGGAAGCACAGTGCACCGTGCTTTTAAACACGAACGTTACAATGGTCGAGTTGCTCGCAAGTAGTTTTATGTTTCTGGAGCGAATCAGAAAAAACGCCTTGCTTCCGCAAAACAATACGTCAACGTACCACCCGTAGTTTGAAATAAAGTTACCCTCTCCAATGAAAGCAAATTTAATTTATTTGGGTCAGATGGACGACAAATGGTACGGCGGAAAAAGGAATACTGAGGTATACTGTGTCCCACAGTGAAACACGGAGGTGGAAATGTGCTGGTTTGGAAATGCATGAGTGTTGCCGGAGTAGGGAAGCTTCATGCTATAGACGGTATAAAGGATCACAAAATGTATACTGACATTTTTAATTTATTTATTCGGGGCGTCGATCTAAGAAGTTCTTTTGTCCATACTTTGCACAATATGTTATGAACCTGCGTGTATTTGGAAATTGCGGAATTGTAAAGTGTTGAATGTGAGGACGACACAAACACCCAGTGCCCAGGCCAGGCATATTAATCATTTACAATTAAAAACCTCTGACGCGGCCCGGAATCAAACCCGGGACCGCCAGGTGACAGACGGACGCATTGATCCCCACACCGCGGAGCCGGACATATTGACATTTAGTACTAGAGATTGTATATTGGCTGCCAGTATGGAACAAAACAACCTTCAAAATGACTTCTTGTTCCAACAAGACAATGATCCCAAGTATACCACCCATAATACGAGACTGTGGCTGTAATATATTGTTCCAATACAGGTTAATACCCCTCCTCAATCACTGGATATTAATCCAACTCAACAGTTATGGAAAATTTTGGAGACTGTGATACGGAGAGGGCAAATTGCGAGCAAGGCTACCATGGTATCGGCTTTGCAGGAAGAATGGGCCTCTATTTTCAATTAGGTAATGAAAAATCAATGAAATGAAATGGCGTATGGCTTTTAGTGCCGGGAGTGTCCGAGGACAAGTTCGGCTCGCCAGGTGCAGGTCTTTTGATTTGACTGCCGTAGGCGACCTGCGCGTCGTGATGAGGATGAAATGATGATGAAGGCGACACATACACCCAGCCCCCGTGCCAACGAAATTAACGAATTAAGGTTAAAATTCCCGACCCTGCCGGGAATCGAACCCGGGACCCCTGTGACCAAAGGCCAGCACGCTAACCATTTAGCCATGGAGCCGGACATGAAAAATCAATGCCACGGCTCCTTCAAGCTGTCATTAAATCGAAGGAAAACCCAACAACGTATTGAAAAATTGGAGATATACTACATCTAGTAAGGTTCACAACAAACATACCACATGTAGGAATACTTTTGACACGATAGGTTTTTGTGTTCCTTGACATTATTTCTTTAGTACTAGAGATGGTATACACGTTTTGTTCAAATCTTAGATGAATAAAAGTAAAGGAATGTATTGTTGGGTCCGTCTCTGTGGTGTAGTGGTTAGCGTGATTAGCTGCCACCCCCGGAGGCCCGGGTTCGATTCCCGGCTCTGCCACGAAATTTGAAAAGTGGTACGAGGGCTGGAACGGGGTCCACTCAGCCTCGGAAGGTCAACTGAGTAGAGGTGGGTTCGATTCCCACCTCAGCCATCCTGGAAGTGGTTTTCCGTGGTCTCCCACTTCTCCTCCAGGCGAATGCCGGCATGGTACCTAACTTAAGGCCAAGGCCGCTTCCTTCCCTCTTCCTTGCCTATCCCTTCCAATCTTCCCATCCCTCCACAAGGCCCCTGTTCAGCATAGCAGGTGAGGCCGCCTGGGCGAGGTACTGGTCATACTCCCCAGTTGTATCCCCCGACCAAGGGTCTGAAGCTCCAGGACAGTGCCCTTGAGGCGGTAGAGGTGGGATCCCTCGCTAAGTCCGAGGGAAAAACCGAACCTGGAGGGTAAACAGATGATGATGATGATGATGATGTATTGTTTTGTAATACCATCAGTCCTAATACTCCTGCCCCAAAAAGTATATTATAGCAGCTGACTCAATGCTATACACCGTTCGTCAGCACAGGTGTACGAATATTTATGGTGGAATCTGCACTTCTCATTCAGTAAATTGCGGAGTATAATGTAATTCATTGCAATCAATTAGTTGTGAAGACATATGCTATTTTAGTCTTCTTCTTCTTCTTCCTCTTCTTCACAATTTTGCTCTACGTCGCACCGACACAGATAGACACAGATGAGAAAGGGCTACGAGTGGTAAGGAAGGAACGTGGCCTTAATTTAGGTACAACCACAGCATTTACCTGGTGTGAAAGTGGGAAACCACGGCAAACCATCTTCAGGGCTTCCCGGCAGTGTGGTTCGAACTCAATATCTCCCGAATGCAAGCTGCTAATTATGTGACTCTCACCGCGTGGTCACTCGTTCGGTATGTTACATTTTGAAATTGTCTCTTTCTTCTGTAGAAGTATTATTTGAGAAGTACCATACATGTAAATATAAAATGGTTAATTGGATACTTGATGTTATGCAATTCGTGTGTGTACTGGGGATATACATATTATGCCAGCAAGGATAAATATACCGGGTGTAGAAAAATGCCTTCAAATAAGCGCAGTGGGTCATAAAGGTCAATAGGGAAATTCGAATGAGGAGGAATTCCGACCCTCTAACTCGCAATTTTCAACCAGATTCGACTGGGGCAAGCAGTTTTGTACGTGTTCTGCGGTCCCAATATTCCTTGAAATGGATCTCGCATCACAGTTGTTTTGCTAAACCTATTCTTTGTGTTTCTAGTGATCGTGAATGCGGCTTGCGTGTCCCTTTAAAGGCATTTAATGAGATATTTGGACCGCAGGCGTCATCAAAAACCGGAGGACAAAATTTTGCACAAATGTTGTAATTCACCAAATCCTATCGTCATTCCGAAGTAGAAATGTAACTGTAATCAAGCAAATCAACCGTGTTTGACAAACTGCACTATGTTTACTCCGGATGAAAAATTGCAAGTTAAATGGTCAGTTCGCGTACCCATTTTAATTGTTCTTTGTCTCTTCATCACGACCTCTGATTATTGGACGGCGTTTATCGTATATTCAGTACTAGCAAGATACCCGTGCTTCGCTACGGTATTATACTGAAATTTATAATTGAATGCTTATTGTTTTAGATATATAATCCGCCGAAATTCGCGATCTGACTCGTTTTCTATTATTTTACAGCACGTTTCCTCCCATTTTTCAATATTCCTTTCCAGCAATCGATTTCGTACTTCCCGGGCTAGGCTCAGGTATTCCTCCTGGTCAGTTGGGTCCGTAAATCTTTGCCATCTTTTCCTTTAATCATTTTTAATATGGATAAAATCCTTCAGGAGATCCGGCGTGGTGTCATATTGGGTGATATGGCGGCACTGAACCCGCGGCCGGACTGCATTCTTAGTCATTACCCGTCCAGGAGCCGTTGCCAGCGCGGTCCGCACATTTGACGACGGTCCGGAACATTATTATTATTATTATTATTATTATTATGTGTTGCTGGAATGGCTGATGACAGGGAAAACCGGAGTATCCGGAGAAAAACCTGTCCCGCCTCCGTTTTGTCCAGCACGAATGTCACATGGAGTGACCGGGATTTGAACCACGGAACCCAGCTTTGAGAGGCCGGCGCGGTGCCGCCTGAGCAACGGAGGATCCTTGTAAGTACATTAATAACAGTAAAATCAATTGGTCTCACCTCCTTCTACACCCCACCGCCGTTAAGTTTATTTACCGCCGCCACCCCCCGCCCCCAATAAAACGAAATTAAAAGAATGCTTGTTTCTTTATGTTTAAGGGAGATTCCAAACACCAATGTTCACGTCTATTACCTTCAGTTTTGAGATATAAGTATCCCCATAAAAATAATTTACATTTTTCACTTCATTTCACAATACTCCCCCCCCCCCAAGTGAATTTTCCCGCAAAACATACTTGTTTCTTTAATAGTAAAGGATTTTCTAAATACCAATTATCACGACTCTAACTTCTTCAGTTTTTTATTTATGTGTCCTCACGAAAGGAATTCAACTCCTTTACACTCCCGCCCTCCAAGATGGTTTCCCGCCCAAACCGCGTTTTTCTTTGTTTTTAAAGGAGATCCAAACATGAATTTTCACATCTGTAATAACTTTAGTTTTTATTAGATGTATGTATTCTCATACAATTAAGCCAATTTAATTTTCAATTCTTTCACCCCCCCCCCCCTCCCGCTTCATTGGGTTTTAAGAGAATACGTGTATTTTTACTTTTAAAGCAGATTGAAAATATCAAATTTCACGTCTGTAAAATCTTCATTTTTGATATATCAGTAGCCTAATTAAAAGAATTCAACACCATTTTCAGTCACTTTAACCCCCCCCCTCCACCCAGGTGATATTTCCGAAAACTAAAAATACACGTTTCTTTATGTTTAATAAAGATAAAAAAATACCATTTTTTACTTCTGTAACATGTTGAGTTTTTTAGATATACTGTAAAAATTCTCATTTCAAAATTTCACCCCTTTTGAGTTCCCCTTAAGTGGAGTTTCCAAAAACAAATCACCTATGTTTCTTTACATTTACAGGAGATTCCAAACACCCACTTTTTACGTCTGTAACATTTTACGTTTCCAAGATATTCTGTTAGATATAGTCTTTCAAAAATTCACCCCAATTTGTCACTCCTGTTTAACCGCCATTAATTGGATTTTCCGAAAACAAAATATACGTGTTTCTTTATTTTTAAAGGAGATTCTAAATACCAATTTTCACATCTATAACCTTTAAGAGGTTTGAGATATAGATACACTCATTTTAAAATATTACCCCCTTTTCACCCCCTCCCTTAATTGGATTTTCCAGAAACAAAAAAATACGTGTTTCTTTATTTTTAAAGGAGATCCAAAACACCGATTTTCAGGTCTGTAATATCTTCAGTTTCTGAGATATAAATAACCTCATTAAAGGCATTCAACCCATTTTCCACCCCTTTTCACTCCTCCTATTGCGATTTTCCGAAAACAGAAAAATACGTGTTTCTTTATTTTTAATGAAGATTCTAAATACCAGTTTTTACATCTGCAAACTTTAAAAGTTTGGAGATAGAGATTCACTCATTTTAAAAATTCACCCCCTTTTCACCCTCCCATTAATTGGATTTTCCAAAAACAAAAAAATACGTATTTCTTTATTTTTAAAAGAGATCAAAAGTACCAATTTTCAGGTCTGTAATATCTTCAGTTTCTGAGATATAAGTACCGGTATCCTGATTGAAGGCATTCAACCCATTTTTCCCCATTTTCACCCTTTTTCACCCCTCCTATTGGGGTTTTCAGAAAACAAAAAAATACGTGTATCCTTATTTTAAAAGAAGATTCTAAATACCAATTTTTACATCTGTAAACTTTTAAAGTTTTGAGATATAGATACACTCTTTTTAAAATTTCACCCCCCTTTTCACCCCCTTAGCGACGGAATATCAAAAAATCCTCTCTTAGCGAGCACCTACATCTTAATATAAATATATCCCCAAAATTTCATTTCTTTATGTCCAGTAGTTTTGTCTCGGCGATGATGAATCAGTCAGTCAGTCAGTCAGTCAGGACAAGCTATTTTATATATATAGATACTAGCAAGATACCCGTGCTTCGCTACGGTATTGTACTGAAATTTATAATTGAATGCTTATTGTTTTAGATATATAATCCGCCGAAATTCGCGATCTGACTCGTTTTCTGTGAGAATCCACCAAAATTCCCGATCTGACTCGTTTTCTATTAGATTACGGCACGTTTCCTCCCATTTTTCAATCTTCCTTTCCAGCAATCGATTTCGTACTTCCCGGGCTAGGCTCAGGTATTCCTCCCGGTCAGTTGGCTCCGTAAATCTTTGCCATCTTTTCCTATAATCATTTTAATATGTATAAAATCCTTCAGGAGATCCGGCGTGGTGTCATATTGGGTGCTTTGGCGGCACTGAACCCGCGGCCGGACTGCATTCTTAGTCATTACCCGTCCAGGAGCCGTTTCCAGCGCGATCCGCACATTTGACGACGGTCCGGAACATTATTATTATTATTATTATTATTATTATTACTATTATGTGTTGCTGGAAAGGCTGATGACAGGGAAAACCGGAGTATCCGGAGAAAAACCTGTCCCACCTCCGTTTTTTCCAGCACGAATGTCACATGGAGTGACCGGGATTTGAACCACGGAACCCAGCTGTGAGAGAGGCCCGCGCGCTGCCGCCTTAGCAAAGGAGGATACTTATAAGTACATTAAGAACAGTAAAATCAATGGGTTCACCTCCTTCTACACCCCACCGCCGTTAAGTTTATTTACCGGCAAACCGCCCCCCCAAAAAAAAAAAAATTAAAAGAAGGCTTGTTTCTTTATGTTTAAAGGAGATTCCAAACACCAATGTTCACGTCTATTGCCGTCAGTTTTGAGATATAAGTATCCCCATAAAAATAATTTATTTTTTTCACTTCATCTCACACTACTCCCCCCCACCCGTAAGTGAATTTTCCCGCAAAAAATACTTGCTTCTTTAATAGTAAAAGATCTTCTAAATACCAATTATCACGACTCTAACTTCTTCAGCTTTTGATTTATGTGTCGTCATGAAAGGAATTCAACTCCTTTACACTCCCACCCTCCAAGATGGTTTCCCCACCGAAACGCGTTTTTCTTTGTTTTTAAAGGAGATCTAAATACGAATTTTCACGTCTGTAACAACTTTAGTTTTTATTAGATGTTTGCATTCTCATACAATTAAGTCAATTAAATTTTCAATACTTTCACCCCCCCCCCTCATTGGATTTTCCGAGAATACGTGTTTCTTTACTTTTAAAGCAGATTGCAAATATCGAATTTCACGTCTGTAACATCTTCATTTTTGAGATATCAGTAGCCTAATTAAAAGAATTCAACACCATTTTCAGTCACTCTTACCCACCCCCCACCACCCAAGTGGTATTTCCGAAAAATAAAAATACACGATTCGTTATGTTTAATAGAGATAAAAAATACCATTTTTCACTTCTGTAACATGTTAAGTTTTTTTAGATATACTGTAAAAATTCTCATTTTAAAATTTCACCACTTTTGAGTTCCCCTTAGGTGGATTTCCAAAAACAAATCACCTATGTTTCTTTACATTTACAGGAGATTCCAAACACCCACTTTTTACGTCTGTAACATTTTACGTTTCCAAGATATTCTGTAGATATAGTCTTTCAAAAAATTCACCCAATTTGTCACTCCTGTTTAACCGCCATTAATTGGATTTCCAAAAACTAAAAAATACGTGTTTCTTTATTTTTAAAGGAGGTCCCATATACAAATTTTCGGTTCTGTAATATCTTCAGGTTCTGAAATATAAGTATCCTCATTAAAGGCATTCAACCCATTTTTCACCCTTTTACACCCCTCCTATTGGGATTTACAGGAAACAAAAAAATACGTGTTCCTTTATTTTTAGAGGAGATTCTAACTACCAATTTTTACATCTGTAAATTTTTAAGTTTTAAGATGTAAACACACTCATTTCTAAAAATTCACCCCCCACTTTCAACCCCCAATATTTATATCTTCAAAAAACGAAAAAATACGTGTTTCTTTACTTTTAAAGTAGATACCACATACCAATTTTCAGGTCTGTAATATCTTCAGGTTCTGAAATATAAGAAGCCTCATTAAAGGCATTCAACCCATTATTCACCCTTTTACACCCTTCCTATTGGGATTTTCCGAGAACAAAAGATTACGCGTTTCTTTATTTTTAAAGGAGATTCTAAATACCAATTTTTACATCCATACACTTTAAAAGTTTTGAGATATAGATACACTCATTTTAAAAAATCACCCCCTTTTCACCCCCCCCCCCATTAATTGGATTTTCGAAAAACAAAAAAATACGTGATTCTTTATTTTTTAAAGAGATCCCAAACATCAATTTTCAGGTCTGTAATATCTTCAGGTTCTGAGATATAAGTAGCCTCATTAAAGGCATTCAACCCCTTTTTCACCCATTTTTACGATTCCTATTGCGATTTTCAAAAAACCAAAAAATACGTGTTTCTTTATTCTTAATGAAGATTCTAAATATCAATTTTTACATCTGCAAACTTTAAAAGTTTGGAGATATAAATTCACTCATTTTAAAAATTCGCCCCCTTTTCACCCTCCCATTAATTGGATTTTCCAAAAACAAAAAAATACGTGTTTCTTTATTTTTAATAGAGATCAAAAGTACCAAGTTTCAGGTCTGTAACATCTTCAGTTTCTGAGATATAAGTACCGGTATCCTGATTAAAGGCATTCAACCCATTTCCCCACATTTTCACCCTTTTTCATCCCTCCTATTGCGATTTTCTGAAAACAAAAAAATACGTGTTCCTTTATTTTTAAGGAAGGTTCTAAATACCAATTTTTACAGCTGCAAACTTTAAAAGTTTGGAGATATAGATTCACTCATTTTAAAAATTCACCCCCTTTTCACCCTCCCATTAATTGGATTTTCCAAAAACAAAAAAATACGTGTTTCTTTATTTTTAAAAGAGATCAAACGTACCAATTTTCAGGTCTGTAATATCTTCAGTTTCTGAGATATAGGTACCGGTATCCTGATTAAAGGCATTCAACCCATTTTCCCCATTTTCACCCTTTTTCACCCCTCCTATTGGGATTTTCTGAAAACAAAAAAATACGTGTTTCCTTATTTTTAAAGACGATTCTAAATACCAATTTTTACATCTGTAAACTTTTAAAGTTTTGAGATATAGAGCAACTCATTTTAAAATTTCACCCCCGTTTTCACCCCCTTAGCGAAGGAATATCCCAAAATCCTCTCTTAGCGAGCACCTACGTCTTAATATGAATATATCCCCAAAATTTCATCTCTTTATGTCCAGTAGTTTTGGCTCGGCGATGATGAATCAGTCAGTCAGGACAAGTTATTTTATATATATATAGATAGATGGTGCATCTGGCTGTACGTGAATGTTACCACGTTTACGCTACGAGAGGAGGCATTTCCCTTCCTACTCTCCTTGATCATCACTATAAAACAGTCCGTGTGTTATTAACCTCGTGCGTTTCAATGCTCTGCACCAAGGCTTGCTTATGATTAAATCGATAGTCACGTAAAGTTCTGGACTTGCCTCCTTGAAATACGTTCACCGATTCAAGTTAATCACTCTTCCGAGACAATCAGATATCTATTATATTGAGGAATCCTAGGCAACTTGTTTGTGGCCACACAGAACCACAACAACTTAATTCAATACTAGGACAAAATAATAATAATAATAATAATAATAATAATAATAATAATAATAATAATAATAATAATAATAACACAGTAGAATCCCGCTAACTTGACTCCCTATAAGTTAACGAGCACTATTTTACTTGTTTTGTAATCGTTAAATGATTTTCGCTCGTCAAGATACAGTATATGAGCTACGTTTCCCCATTCTAATATGACCAAGTAATTTTGGAAGCATTGAAGAAGAGATAAAGATATATAAACTTAATTCTTCTCTTGTCTTAACCTGCTGAAAAGGTATGACATGATCGATAAACTAAAGAAAATATATATGTTGGACGTAGTGGGGTGGATATCTGAATTTTGGAATGAAATCGAACACATAAGCCTTGTTCATTCCTGGAGAAAGTCTTCGTAATATTTCAACGATAAACAATGTCGAAATTCTCAAATAAATACGGTTAGAAAAGGTAAGGGTGATGATATTTGAATTTAATTTGAATAATCGGTCACTTCATGGTGAGTGGTGAGGGCAGCCTCCATTGCATGTTGAAATCGTGATAGTCACAATGCAGTTAAATTAGTATAGCTCACGACTTCGTGGAGTTAGAGCATTGAAAGTGCCGTCGTTATATTCGTCCCATAAATCTCCGTTATACTAACTACAACTGGTTACCATAACTTCCATAGCATCGAAACCAGGTGATGTATGTCAGCGATGCAATAAAATAAATCTACTAAATCATTGAATACACGTATATTTTCACTAAACACAATATCATTTACACATATACAAAATAATCTACAACTGACCCATCGAACTGTATCGATACTAAACTTGCTTCACTGCGCCTATCACAACACAATCCGGCAATTCACGACAAAAACATAGCAACCTCACAAATTAACTAACTCTCCTTGTGTTCATATATCGTCACTTAAGAAATAATACCGCGTATTTGACAATGCCCTTCCTGTCTATTATTCTCCTTAAGTTTAGTCACGCCTCCCAGACACATAGACTATGGGTGTGCAGTCCATCAGAACAGTTCTCTTTATGTTTATTCTTCTATATCGTTGTGTAAAGGAAAATGAACCCTACCATAGCATAGGGTACCGTATGTGCGCATTACGTATTTCTGCACTCCCATATTTTAATTATTTCTTTCTTAATTCTTTTACCATCCAGGGTTGGTTTTCCCTCGGACTCAGTGAGGGAGCCCACCTCTACCGCCACAAGGGCAGTGTCCTTGAACGTGAGACATTTGGTCAGGGGATATAACTGCGGAGGATGACCAGTACCTCGCCCAGGCGGCCTCATCTGCTATGCTTAACAGGGGCCTTGGCGGGGGATGGGAAGATTGGAAGGGATAGACAAGGAAGAGGGAAGGAAGCGGCCGTGGCTTTAAGTTAGGTACCATCCCGGCATTTGCCGGGAGGAGAAGTGGGAAACCATGGAAAACCACTTCCAGGATGGCTGAGGTGGGAATCGAACCCACCTCTTCTCAGATGACCTCCCGAGGCTGAGTGGACCCCGTTCCAGCCGTCGTACCACTTTTCAAATTTCGTGGCAGAGCCGGGAATCGAACCCGGGCCTCCGGGGGTGGCAGCTAATCACACTAACCACTACACCACAGAGGCGGACTTTTAATGTATTTAAGGTCCATTTTCCTCAATACCTGAGTATGGGAAAATGAGCACAACGAAAATTGCTTCGATGGATTGCCTATTCATATGTGGCTGGGAGGCGTGACCAGCCTTAATGGATAGGAAGAGCAATGTCAGATACGCCGTATTGTTTTCTTGTTTTTCTTTACAATTGGCTTTACATCGCACCGACGCAGATATGTCCTATGGCGACGTAGGGATAGGAAAGGCCTAGGAGTGGGCAGCGGCCGTGGCCTTAATAAAGTTACAGCCCCAGCATTTGCCTGGTGCGGAAATGGAAAACATGCAATACCATCTTCAGGGCTGCCTACAGTGGGGGTCGAACTTATTGTTTCTTAACAGACGATATGTTTTTGGCTATACTAATAATTTCGTTTGGCTATTTCTAGCCGAGTGCAGCCCTTGTAAGGCAGACCCTCTGATGAGGGTGGGCGGCATCTGCCATGCGTAAGTAACTGCGTGTAAGTGTGGAGGATAGTGTTATGCGTGGTGTGTGAGTTGCAGGGATGTTGGAGACGGCACAAACACCCAGCCCCCGGGCAACTGGAATTAACCAACGAAGGTTAAAATCCCCGACCCGGCCGGGAATCGAACCCGGGACCCTCTGAACCGAGGGCCAGTACGCTGGCCATTCAGCCAACGAGTCCGACATGTTTTTGGCTAAGTCACCCGTACAGACGTCAGACGTACAGACTAGCACTTCTACCACACCTGTGAAACCTGTGGTCTGAGGGCCGGCTGTAGCCGACGGGAGAAGTCACTGGGGACCTCTCGCAGGCCATCTCTGATCACCAGCTGCTCGTGGGATGACCAGGCATGAGCGGAGAGGGGGCGGGAGATATTGACAGAATTTGGCAAGCTCCCACTAAGCACCATGGGGTTGTATTTATAAACAGTGAGTCTGTTTACAGTGGAAGGACAGGCTTTGAAATGACACGCAATATCTGGTCGTTTCTTAACGGTACAAGAGCCAACACTGGCAGGTGCGCCGATTTCCTACGTGGGTGAAAGAAAATAACTTATCCAACTTGTGACTGTGGCGCTGAAAGCAGGCTGTTCACCTGTAGTCCAAGGATGTCCTCTGAGAGCTTTCCCTAGCGATCCAACAGAGTTATGATGGAGGGATCAGTAGACTACATTCGTGGCCTGGATATTAGTTTGTAATTTTACTATAAGAAAATTGTGAATATTTATTTTTAGTGATGTAGCTATACACTAAATAAAGAAATGAAACTATATTGAACTGGGCATTTACCAGCGTTAATGACAAGATCCATAAGTCAAGACTAAGATGGTTTGGCCACATCATGAGGAGAGGGAATGATTACGTGGGAAGAAGCCTCTTCCCGGGAATAGAAGAAGAGGTAGGCCCCGTAGGAGATGGAAGGACTCTGTCACCTCAGATTTCAACGATCTGCAGTTGGAGGAGGATCTAGTATTTAACAGAAATGAAAGGAGGAGGCGGATCCGCGTCAGCGGCCCCACATGTCAGTGGGACTAATCATGCCGGAGAAGAAGTAGTTTAGTTACAGTGATGATGTGTGCGATAGGTTGTGGTACAGGAAGGACTTGAGAACCTCCAATAGCCTGGACCTGAACGATAGAGGTGTTGCACGCCGATAACTAGGTTCATCGTTCATATGTCAGAAAGACGTATTCTACACCATGAATTTTGCGGGGTGCTTGACAAACTTCTTTTACAACATACCACTTTCACAACACAGGAAGCATCTTAAAACCATGATCACCGATCTGGATAGCTACAGTCGCTTAAGTGCGACCAGTATACAGTATTCGGGAGATAGTGGGTTCGAACCCCAACGTCAGCAGCCTTGAAGATGGTTTTCCGTGGTTTACCATTTTCACACCAGGGAAATAATGGGGCTGTACCTTAACTAAGGCCACGCCACTTCCCTTACACTCCTTGCCCATCCCTCCCCCATTGTCGCCATAAGATCTATCTGTATCTATGGTACGTCAAGCAACTTTTAAAAAACATGATCAGTATCCTCCCCTTACAAAGCCTTTCCTCTCCTTGCGTTGCCGAAAACTCGTTATCAAGGAAATTGCGAAGCACCAAGAAAGTGGCTGTGAGGTTTGGGTCACGTATCTAAGAGCTTTCATTCGGGTGATAGTGGGTTCGAAAGCCACTGTCGGCAGCTCTGAAGATGCTTTTCCGTGAATTCCACTTTCACACCAACCAAATGGTGGGGCTGTACCTTAATTAAGGCCATAGCCGCTTCCTCCCACTCCTAGCCCGTTCCTATCCAATCGCCGCCATAAGACCCTTCTGTGTCGGTGTGACTTAAAGATGATTGTAAACAAGAAATTCGAAGAATACAGCAAATCAATTAAATAATAATTTTTTTTGCTAGTTGCTTTACGTCGCACCGACACAGATAGGTCTTATGGCGACGATGGGACAGGGAATGGCTAGGAGTGGGAAGGAAGCGGCCGTGGCCTTAATTAAGGTACACCTCCAGCATTTGCCTGGTGTGAAAATGGGAAACCACGGAAAACCATCTTCAGGGCTGCCGACAGTGGGGTTCGAACCTACTGTCTCCCGAATACTGGATACTGGCCGCACTTAAGCGACTGCAGCTATCGAGCTCGGTAAATAATAATTATAGATTCCTCAAAGGCATATTCTATAAGAACTTTATATCAACGTATTAGTATGGCTGTTGAAGCTGATTGCCTATAGAATGGTGCTTAGTTGTAATATATGCAGCAGGACAAATACATCTGAGTGTCATAAAGTGTGCCATTTCTAGGATCAGTTGTGCTGTATTAGCTTTTTCTGGTCAGAGTGAGGAAAGCAATAACGAACTACGTCACTCCCCATTATGACTCGTACGGCTCACTATGGCGCTACCACCCTTGGTGGTGTTATTTGAGGATCCAACATAATTACGGGCTGAAGACTTAACAATAAATTCTATGAGTCGTTGTTCATTCTTCCCAACATAGCGAGTTCATTCCCAATTAATGTCGGTGGCATTTCAAGGTGTTTAAAACCAACATGCGGGGGGCTGCGTGGCTCAGACTTTTGAGGCGCTGGCCTTGTGACCCCAACATGGTAGGTTCGACCTTGGCTCAGTCCGGTGGTCTTTGACGTTAGGCTCGTATCGGTAGATTTACTAGCACGTAAAGGAACTCTACGAGATAAAATTCCGTCTCTCGGCTCTCCGAAAACCGAAAAAGTAGTTGGTGAGACGTAAAGCCAATAACATTATTATTACCTATTATTAAAACCGACGTGTCTGTATCACTTGCGGGACGAATTTTCGACAGTACAATATCTTAAAGTCCGCCTCTGTAGTGTACTGGTTAGCGTGATTAGCGTCCCCCCCCCAGGAGGCCCGGGTTAGATTCCCGGCTCTGCCATAAAATTTGAAAAGTGGTACGAGAGCTGGAACGGGGTCTACTCAGCCTCGGGGGGTCAACTGAGTAGAGGTGGGTTCGATTCCCACCTCAGCCATCCTCGAAGTGGTTTTCCGTGCTTTCCCACTTCTCTTCCAGGCATGTGCCGGGATGGTACCTAACTTAAGGCCATGGCCGCTACCTTCCCTCTTCCTTGTCTCTCCCTTCCCATCTTCTCATACCCTGCAAGGCTCCTGTTCAGCATAGCAGGAGAGGCCACCTGGGTGGGGTAATGGTCATCCTTCCAAGTTGTATCCAGACCGAAAGTCTAAAGCTCCAAGACACTGCCCTTGAGGTGGTAGAGGTGGGATCCCTCGATGAGTCCGAGAGAGAAACCGACCCTGGAGGGTGAAGAGATAAAGAAGAAAGAGAAGAAGACACTAGCCTATCTTATAAAATAGTAATTGTTCGAAAGCAAAATAATGAATATTATTATTATTATTATTATTATTATTATTATTATTATTATTATTATTATTATTATTATGGTTTACAAGTTGCTTTACGTCGCACCGACACAGATAGGTCTTATAGCGACGATGAAATAGGAAAGAGCTCGGAGTGGGAAGGAAACGCCCGTTGCCTTAATTAAGGAACAGCCCCGGCATTTGCCTGTCGTTGAACTAGGAAACCACTGAAACGATATTTAGGGCTGTCGAAAGTGGGGTTCGAACCCGCTATTGTTATTATTGCTGAAAGAAAACCTACAACCTGCTCTCCAGTCATTGACCGGGTCAGGGATGTAATGAATGAATCATATATAGGCAATTAGTACGATGGGGTCACCACTCCTAATGTGATTTATTAATGCCTGATAGATGCTATGAAATGAGAATGGAAAGTGTTGGTGGAATGATAGATGACAGGGGAAAACCGGAGTACCCGAAGAGAAACCTGTCCCGCCTCCGCTTTGTCCAGCACAAATCTCTCATGGAGTGACCGGGATTTGAACCACGTTATCCAGCGGTGAGAGGCCGACGCGCTGCCGTCTGAGCCACGGAGGCTCCTATTATTATTATTACTATTACGATAAAAGTTAATATTCATATTAGTACCAAACGTTCAACAGCCTCAAGTTTCTTTCTTACCGGGCGAGTTGGCCGTGCGCGTAGAGGCGCGCGGCTGTGAGCTTGCATCCGGGAGATTGTGGATTCGAGCCCCACTGTCGGCAGCCCTGAAGATGGTTTTCCGTGGTTTCCCATTTTCACACCAGGCAAATGCTGGGGCTGTACCTTAATTAAGGCCACGGCCGCTTCCTTCCAACTCCTAGGCCTTTCCTATCCCATCGTCGCCGTAAGACCTATCTGTGTCGGTGCGACGTAAAGCAAGTAGCAAAAAAAAAAAAAAAAAAAAAAAAAAGTTTCTTTCTTAAACACGCTACATATTTACATCATTTTACTCGATCTTTACGGCACAGTTTTTCACCTATTCCAAGATAGTAGGTTCGAACCTGGTTGAGGTTATATTTATAACAAGCTGTCTCACCTTTAGCCTTTAGGTTTCATAAAAATCTACCAATATCATTTCCCTTTGTGCAATAACAGACAAACTGTTAAACCGACTGACAAAAACTGAGTACCGTGTTAATATTCGAAATGTACTGATAGAAAGGCGATTATTTTTACTGTACATAGATTTAATTAACAAGGAAAGCAGGACTCATCCCGTCTGTTTCAGTCACTGAAACATGCGTTTAATGCGTAGCCTCATTGACATACTAAGTATGCACGTAATCTTTGCTTCAACATTCAAAACGACAGTTTCTCTAGCGGAATACTAGTCGCGAGATGTTAAGTTCCTTACGTCGCTGCATAGCGAGGGAAAGGTAGAGAGGAGTGTTTCTCCGTCAGCTGGTGAGATGGCAGCAGCGTCGCGGTGCCGGCCCGCGCACAGGCAAGCGATCAGTGTCCGCGCGGAGAGCGGCCGGTGTGCGGTGTCTGCCGTGGGCCTGTTTTAAACCAAATGACTTTTAACACTTGTCCCCCGAGAAAGAAAACCATTCAGTTTCCAGTAAACAGTCATATTTAGAATTATACTCAGTGTATGTTACTTGCTTACTGAAAAGTTATCAACTGACATCACTTACACATATGTGTGTTCGGTGTTATTTTTAATTGGATGTATGTGACTGACCCTTCCAGAAAATTTTCTCTATTAGTGTCTTATTAAAGAAATATCTTGGTGTTTTAATTCTCTGAATTTACAGTTCAACTTGTGCAGATTAATCTTATCGCACAGTGTTTTTGAAAATTACTATTGTGCATATTTAAAATTTCAAAATTTGAGTATTCTTGAAAGTGATGAAGTGTTTTGTGGAATAACAAGTTTCATTGGCTGCAAAGATGAAGAGGCGAAGGAATGCAGGCCTGTGGAGTTTTCTTCTGGCAGTTGGTCTATGGGGAGTTCTCAATGGTGAGTTCACTTAAAATGAAGTATAACTATTTTTAAAAAATCGAACAATATTACAAAATGTACAAATAATCACCAGTTTTCCCCAAGATTTTGCATCGCGTCATTTTCGACGCCCTCTCTTCAAATGTATTGTGGTAAGCAATGCCCCATAACGTCTTATTTCCACGGTGTTATGGAACAATCTATAAGGTAAAACGGAGAGGATTGTTGATGTTATTGTCTGTACCATTATTTACCACATTAATGGAACGGTTCGTTTCTAAAGTACAGTACATTTAAATAAAGGTTCTGCGTCAAACTTCCTTGATACCTGAAACGTGCAGAAATATTCGGTGGAAACCAGTTGTTTTTGTCTAACAGGGATATTGTTAACCAAAGTTTAATTTGTATTGTATACCAATTGAATTTCTTTTACCGTCACATTTTTTAATATTTTCTGTCAAACAATATGGAACTGCATTGAATTGTATGGGAGTATTTCTTAAATTATGTTTGAAAATTCTTCATGAAATTCGTAAATTCCATTTCCAATGAACTACATCTCCGTACATAGATACTGAAGGTAATTAAAATGTATTAGTTCTTCAAAGTTGGCGGTAATTTGAGATCTATAAATTTCAGCCTACACAGGTCAATAACCGTTGCAAATATATATATTATTCGTAATGTTGTCTTATTTTTACTATTCATAATACTTTTTGTGTCAGTGCCTTCTGTCTGAAAATGTTGTACCTCTTCGGCTTGCTTATTAGTACCCTCTTAGGATACTTATAGTGCGTAGTTGTTCGACTTAACTGAGCCTAAGGTGTTGAAATTAAGATGAAACCCTATACTTATTATGCTGAAAATAATTTTGAAAAATACTACAAGTTATGTTGTCGGAAACATGTAACATAATTAAATGCATTCATTTTACAGTATATTAATTAAAGATAAATATACTAACTTCTGAGTGATCAGCTATTTTTATATTTCTTTGTGCGATTAAAATGTAGTAATATGTGAATAATAAAACATCAAATCGGAAGGAAACGGACCGAAAGGGGAATGTTAATAGTTCTCATGTCTGATATTTCCCACGCACTAGAGCTGGCGCCTTGAGATAGTGGTTAAATGATAAAAGAGGCCACTTTTGGCGCATTTATACCTAACGAATTACAAACCATTTAACGAAAAGGAAAATTTGTGTTTGCGAATTTCTGAACTGTTGATCTCGAGGCAGAATAAATTTTATGTTCGCTCATTTACGCTCTGTGGTCTGAGAATATACAGTCACCCAAACATTCAAACATTTGGTACAGAGCTCTTTTCGTTCTTAAGCAACCATTTTTAGAAAATATTCATTTCGTTCTGTAGTGAAGATTAGACTCTTGCTACGATTTATCGGGCAATTCCAAATTGCCTCTAAACCTTCGGTGTTATTACAAGCTACCGTGGTAATTTTAGAAATATAATTAATGTATAATATATATAATAGAATTAAAAGATAAACATTTAGTTCAGGAAGTTAATATTTAATGAACTAGTTATTAATTCATCAAAACGTTGTGTGTTAAACAAAAGGATACATTTTACGTTCGTATCAGGCTTCTATCGACTAGGAAAGCATTAACTCACCAATGGGTCAATGAATATTAAATTATCAGGAAACACAAGATTTATCCAAATTGGGGAAGAATAAAAATATATATTAACAGTTTTAATTTTAACTGCGTTTGACGTTATCCACGACTTACTAACGAAACGATTATCGCGAGTAACGCAATACTCGCTGTGATCATAAGGACATCACTCTGATGAACGTTCTACGATTGTATCAATCACTTATCATAAACCTGCGGCACATTCCTTTATAAAGAAAGATTTTCTCTGCAAATTACCAATGTTTCAAAAATGACGCATCGTTATACCATAAAGTATTTGAATATATTATGTTCTCCCTGATTTTCATTGTGAAGTGATTCTGTGGAAATTGTCGATAGTGCCTAGTTTGTTTCGCCGGTATCGTATCTGCTTATATTATCCATTGAACTGTGCATAAAACGAATATACACAGCTTTCTTGAACTTTCTATACTAGGAATCACGGATCACCACTTGTGTCTTTTAAAGAACGCTTTCAAATTATTGAGAGATGCTCCAGCTGAGCAACACATCTTACCGCAGACCTACAATCTAGTTTTAAATTCCATTACGAAAGCAAGACTTTAGTATTAATGTAAATAATTGAAAATAACGTTGTTTCCCTTATAACGTCACGAGGATTTCTTTCCTCACACGTCGTCAGTATGTGTCTCCAATAATTTTCGTCCAGCTTCATGGCTAAATGGTTAGCGTGCTGGCCTTTGATCACAGGGGTTCCAGGTACGATTTCCGGCAGGGTGAGGAATTTTAACCGTAATTGGTTAATTCGCCTGGCACGGGGAACGTGTATATGTGTCGTCTTCATCATAATTTCATCCTCATCATGAAGCGCAGGTCGCCTACGGGAGTCAAATATAAATACCTGCACCTGGCGAGCCGAAGTCCTCGGACACATCCCGGCACTAAAAGCCATACGCCATTTCATTTTTTCCATTAATTTTACAGAAATACATTTCTTCGCTTATATTTCGAACATTGGTTAATAGTAACGGATATATTGCACCTCTCTCCATTCCAACTACTGATCCTTATACGTTTTTATAACTAACGTCAGATGATATATACAAACTTGCTATGCCGGATCACATGATTTCACTATTCAGCTGATTTTTCGAGAATTAACAATAATGTCTAGGCAATTTAACTCGATTTTATTCTTATGATGTGGAAAATCCATACCTGAAAATACTATAGCATAAGTTCTTCTGATGAGCATTTCATACTTTTCTCCATTTAATATCATGGCTCTTCCGCCAAACCAGTTATAGGTGCATTATGTCGTATTTACTTACTAAAACAGATCATAATTTGCACACATAGAAAAATCGCAATTTGCACCACCTCCACGAGGAGAGATCCTTAATTAATTTTATATGAGAGACTACTTACGTTTATATATCAAGCGAATGTAAAACACATTTTCTGAAGTATATAACACCAAATTCTTCACAATGCCACTGTTTCTTAACCGATGATATATTAGTCACTAAAGAAGTTAAAAATTGTAGGGTATTTTAATATTAATTTTTTCCAGGATATTTATGGAGTGTGCAGACTCACCCTCGTTCAAACTGGGTTTACGGTCCTATTCAAATTCTAATACCATGTGATATTCCGGGTGAAAATTTAATAGCCCAGTGATCGCTGTTCGAACCTCAGTCGCCGGAACGGACAGACAGTTGGTAATCCAACTGCTTAACAATCATGCAATTTGAATAACTCGTTTAGGGTAATAGATTTTTAGATTTTTCAATATGGAGTATTGAGACTACTGGCACCGCTAAGTGACACGATTCGTACTAAGTATTGAGGAGAGGGAAGGAACAATTTAGTCCTTTTCCTGGTCTCGTCACAGTATTGATTTCTGACTGAGTGTTTTGTACCACAATTGATATACCGGAATTTTTATTACGTTTCTCACTGAAATGTATAAATTACAGCTCCTTTTTAATTAACATAAAAAGCTGTGTTGAATTAAATTTAGAAGTCTGATGAAACAGTGTTAAGAAAATATTTTCTCACTGATAACATTTCCTCTAGGGAATGTTTATTTCGATGGAACTATTATTTAAGAAGTGGAGTTATAGCGTTGTTTGAAGAACGGTTCTGAGGAAGTGTAGCTATGAACTTCAATTGTGGTTTACATATATCAGACCGGAAATGTTCTTCCTTTCCCGTTGAAATGTAAAATGCTTAAATCACCAGCATAATGTTCAATCAACGTAATGGCAGTTTCCTTACTCTCGAAATGTTCATTCCTATTTATAACCTCAGTAAATCGACGATGTTTAACGATGTTTACATCATACACCTTTAAGCCTTCAGAGAATAGAGAAAAATGAAGACACGGTGAAATTATCTTTTAAAACTAGAGCTTCTGTAGTTCAGGAAATTAGACATAGACTTTAATAATAATGTTATTTGTTTTACGTCCCACTAACTACTGTTTGAGGTCTTCGGAGGTGCCGGAATTTAGTCCCGCAGGAGTTCTTTTACGTGCCAGTAAATCTACCGACACGGGGCTGTCGTATTTGAGCACCTTCAAATACCACTGGACTGAGCCAGGATCGAACCTGCCAAGTTGGAGTTAGAAGGCCAGCGCCTTAACCGTCTGAGCCACTCAGGCCGGCTAGACATAGACTTTGTTAGATCTAATACCAAAATGTCCCTAACTGCATGAGAGATTTTTGATGGACCAAGGGGAGTCTGGTTAGGCCTCCCTACGTGATAGCTAAATTCTCCTGTTAGTTTCATTTCATTAATACATTATATTCATTCATTTATCTCCTCGTGTGGATCAATGCATTAGTGTCACCCTGCAGATTCTAAGAACATGGGTTCAAATCAGGAGGATGTAGTCCGGCTTCGGAAGGTTAGATAAAAGTAAATTTGGCAATCCGTGTCAAACGTGATGTAAAAAGATCTTTGCTGATATGTCCTATTAATACCCGATAAAATTAATGAATGCATTGATTATTTTCGTTCAGTATATTGCGTTGTTGAAAGGTAAAATAACCTGATGTATACTTTTATAGAAACGCCTTTACAGAGTAAAATTCAGAAAATCATTGCAATCTAGTATGGACACTAATTGGAAAACATACAGTACCTCATCCTCAGTCATTAGAATGAACAGTCAGTGACTAACCAAGCGAGGTACGAAGCCCTTGTAAGGCGGAATGCCTGCAGATGGTAGTTACGGCCATACGATTTTGATGATATTCATATTAAATAACCAAAAAATATATGTGTTAGCGTTCTGGCCATCGATCCAGACGGCCATGGTTTCGATTCCTGTAGAGGGTCGTGGTTTTCAAATATAAACGATTATCTTGGTTGAGTGTATGTGTTGTTCCCACTATTTCTGCAACTCACGCATCACACACAACGCTATCCTCCACCACAATAGCACGCAGTTACCCATAAACGGGAGGTGCAGTTCACCCTAATCGGAAGGTCTGCGTTACAAGGACTGAATCCGCCTGCAATAAACACACGAGATTATTATTAAACTGTACACAATGGATTTATTGCGTAATCCAGTCCAACCAGGCGAGCTGGCCGTGCGGTTAGGGCGCGCGGCTGTGAGCTTGCATTAGGGAGATAGTGGGTTTGAATCCCACTGCCGGAAGCCCTGAAGATGGTTTTCCGTGGTTTCCCATATTCACACCAGGCAAATCCTGGGGCTGTACGTTAATTAAAGCCATGGTCGCTTTCTTCCAACTCCTAGGCCTTTCGTATCCCATCGCCGCCATAAGACCTATCTGTGTCGGTGCGACGTAAAGCTACTAGCAAATAAAAAAAATCCAGTTCTTAATTGACGTTACGTTCAGTATATTTCTTTTTTATATGATAAAATAACTCAGAAAACTGTTATCAGTAACGCCATTCATGTCCGGCTCCGCGGTGTAGGGAACAACGCGTCCGCCTGTCACCCAGTGCTCCCGGGTTCAATTCCCGGCCGGATCAAGGGTTTTTAATTGTAATGATTAATATCCCTGGCCAGAGGACTGGGTGTTTGTGATGTTCTTAAACTTCCTTTCCTCACACACAACATTCCACACTACCGCCATTCCAATTACACGCATGTTCGTACAGTTTAGTGTCATTAGGGGCAATAGATTTGGTCGACGCCCCGAACACATAGCATTTTAATTTAAAAAAACAAAAAACCGCCATTCTTAGAGGAAAATCGAGCGCAAACTCGGTAACGTTGTGTGTATAAACATCTTGCATGGGCGCTTATTGGAGGACGTCCCTCATCCTACGAACGTCGTAATGTATTTTTTTGTAGTTTTATCATATTTTTATAGATTTGGACGAGCTGATGTCCAAAAATATCTCGGACCCCTAATACGCAACAATGAATGGTCATAGTTTATCAACGAAGGAACTTACTATTGGAAGGTGCAGTGTTATATACGTTGCAATAAGCGTAGAATAGATCGAACATCTACGACTACAGTATATCGTCAGTAACGATTGCAGTAATTTACTTTGTAGAAAAGAAAAGGAGAATTACGAGTTATTATTTGAAATATAAGAATCAACGACTCCACGGATCGGTATGAAACTTTACTGAGTCTTTACCGCGTGCTTGAGACCTAACGAGGTTCGATGGAAAATACCGTTATCCATCCCGTCTGCTATTTCTTTTCTTTAGGAACTTGCAGTAATGTTTATGCATGCATCTTTGTTAAACCATTCAGCTTTAAGCCTCATGATATCACTAAGTGTATCCACATTCGTTTATTTGCAACTAATTCTGTAGTCTTGTTTAGTTCAGAATCAATTATTTCTATATCATTAAAAACTCATTGTTACGTCGTTCACTTACTTGTTTATTTCTCTTACCCTCCATGGTCGAGTTCGTTATTCTGCTAGGAAACCCATCCTCCTTCATTGCTGGAATTAGGTCAAAAATCATCATATAAGGGAGAAGATGCGGATTAAGTCGACAAGTTTTATGAAGCATACAGTGAAGATGATAGTGTTAACAGACGAGTATGTTAATTGCAAGTTTTGTGGAAAAGTACCGAAGGATATGAGAGGGGAATGTAGTACCCATGAGAATGAATATAGAATTTAATGAGCGGAAATAGTTTGTATTAAATTAGCGGTTGCTAATTAATTCCTCAAAGTATTCCCCGTTACGCTCTGGATGGGTTCCGGGTAAGTATGAGGCCATACCATAAAAGTTATATGTGTGATTTTATTTTGAAATTGTTAGATATAGCTAATTAGAGTCCTGCTCAGTTACTTGAGTCCAGTTAACCTATACAATTTAAAAACATGGAAAGTCGATGCACAGTTGATTATTCGATGTCCTTGTGATCCTAAGGTAGCGAGTTTCAATCCAGCGCAGGCTTGTGACATTTGAAGGAGATTAAATACTACAACATTGTCTCATTGGCTTTCGTATTGGTAAGGAACTCCCGTACCCTGACATCCTTTAAAGTCCATAGCAATAGACGGAAAGTACTTAAATTTTCAACGTTCACCTTCCCGCGTTCGTGTGGGGATGATGGAGCACTCAAAATAAGTTTGGGATGTTGTAGTTGTATTGTACCTCAAGGCACCCGGATTTAATGAAGCGCTACTCAAATTTTGAGTCTAATGCCTATACTATACCACCGAAATTCCTATTAATATTATTAAAGGTCTAACCATCATTGGACAAGATGGCGGTTTACCACCTTACATGTATTTCGGGCAGTTTGTTAAAATTATTATGAACCCTCTTTTACTTAGATTTTGGTTTCGTTTTGAAAGCTGTTCTACGGTTTAACATACACCGACTCCCAATTACGATGAAACAGGAAAGAGTTAGGACTGGGAAGTTAGCGGTTGTGATTTTTATAAGTGGACATACTTAGCCTATACCTCGTAACAAAAATGGAGAACTATGGAAATTAATCATCAAGGCTACTGAAGGCAATCATCAAACCCACTATCTTCCGAATCTAGCTTACAGCTGGACGATCGGTATAGAGTAGACAACTTGCTCGTTTTACTTCATAGGATATAAAACTCATCTTTTCACTTAATATTGCTTGTTGTATCGTACATACTCTCATACACACACACTCACACACACAGACAGAGAGAGATGGGGCATTCCATGTGAAATAGGAGAGCAAAAATATTTAGGTTATTTTGCATTTTGAACTAATATATGGGATAAATTAATATTTTGGCGATATTTATTGCTGCTCAATATCAACTTCCTCTATTCTACGGTCTTAATTATAGTAAATGGTGGATATAATATGTTTTTACAACAGTCAACTCGTCACAGCGATATTATGAACAAAACTATTAATGATAGGACCTTCATTTATTTACGATAGCAGAATAAAATAATACCCATCTTCAGAATTTGTTTATTAATGAACATAATCTGGAGACATATTTATTAAATTTGGCCTCTTTCCTCACATTAAAATATATTTTAATATCACTACAGGTTCTTGTTCAAAGAAGGAGACAGATAGCATTTAGAAAATTTTAGGGGTATTCCTATGATTGTATGAATGTGAATTTATTTTCGACACTCCTGCTTTGACATTGTGCTACCCTGCACGAAATACAACCACCAGAAGATTGTAATCTCTGCGCACTTCAGTAGAACACGCCCTCTGTTGCTGTCTGCTTGTTGAATTGCTACGTTCATCCTGCGAGAGCTCAACCTCATCACAGTAATCGTTGTAATGATGTAATAAACATTGTTTCTTCCGAGAAAATCAAAAACCTTCCCAATGAATAAACACACCATACACAAGATTCCACTGTCTCATATGTTTCTTATTAACTTTTATTCGTACATCATTCACAGTCCCATAAAGCTCACAATGAAAAATGTTTTAACTGCTGAAACTAATAGCAATGATATATTCAGACATTTCTAGAATAAAATTATTGATTAAATTATCACCTCATTTATATTGTGAACAACTTACATGATTTTCGTATAATTAAAAGTGCATATCTCATGTGTGAAAACAAAAGGTCCAGTTTTCTGTCTCTAAGGAAAACTGAAATACGGGTCCATGTAAGTTATGAAAAGTAATATTTTAATATGAATAATCTTGCTTTTGTTGTTTCCATGTCCTTCCTAATGCCAACTCATTGTGCAGGAGCGTGTTTCCTATAGCGTGTTTTTGTGAGTGTGATGTGTGTATTATGACGAAGAGTCTCCGAGGTAAACAAATTAACCAGATGCGGCTAAAATCTCCAATCTGGCCTGAAAGCGAACCAAATTTCTGAGCCGAAGGTCTCTACGCTGAACATTCAGTCAAGCAGCCGGATATACCGCACTTTGCTGTAGGATCATCCTGTTATACATAATGATATTCCTCAAATTAGTTCGAAGAGTATTAATTATAATTGAGTACTTCGACTCCATAGCTGAATAGCTGGACTTTGACACAAGGGTCCCGAGTTCGATTACCGGAAGGGTAGGGAATTTTAACCAGCATTGGTTAATTCCAATGGCTCGGGGCCTGGGTGTATGTGTCGTCTTCAGCATCGTTTATTTTTTTTTTTGCTTTACGTCGCACCGACAGGGACAGATCTTATGGCAACGATGGGACAGGAAAGGCCTAGGAATGGGAAGGAAGCGGCCGTGGCCTTAATTAAGGTACAGCCCCAGCATTTGCCTGGTGTGAAAGTGGGAAACCACGGAAAACCATCTTCAGGGCTGCCGACAGTGGGATTCGAACCCACAATCTCCCGATTACTGGACACTGGCCGCACTTAAGCGACTGCAGCTATCGAGCTCGGTCTTCAGCATCGTGTCATTTTCATCACAATGCCTAGGTCACCTACGGTATCAAATCAAAAGGCCTGCATTCTGGCAAGCCGAACATGTCCTCGGGCACTTTTGGCATTAAAAGCCGTACGCCAATTAATTTCATATTTCAGTAGCTAATTATTTCCTCCATAGATATTATGTAGTTCGAGTGCACATTGAAACATCGTATGGCGCTTAGGGTATTAGCGATGAATGGAGCGCTACAGAAAAGATTTCCTCAATGCTCTCCTACTTCTTATCATCATCAAATTATCACCTCCTTACAATTTTGTAATATACTTAGGCTACATTGTGGCCAGTCACCATTCTTTGGAAAACTGTGTAAAGCTTATCTGCCTCGTGCTGGCGTTAGTATGAAATATGTTTGAAACATAGTCACCTTGGATGAATGGCCTGCGTCGGAGCTTTCAATTCAGAGGGTCCTGGGTTCGATTTCCGGTCGAGTCGGCGATTTTAATCGAATCAGGTTAACTCCCCCAGGACTGGGTTTTTGTGTTAATCCCAACACACTCCTCTTGAAATTGACACAATACAACACAACCCACTACAAACCACCATAGAAATACGCAATAGTGTATATGTTCCTCCACATAGGATTGGTATCAAAAAGGTCATCCGGCCGTAAAGAAGGGCAAAAACAACATGTGCAGCACAGTTCACACCCACTGCCCCATAAAGGTGTGTGAAAAGCGTTTGCAGATGAAGAAGAAAATGTTCGTATTAGGCCGATATCCACGTTGAAATAGCGGATTTAAAGATATCCGTCTGGCACAACAGGGCAACCTTGGTAGTATGAAAAACTGCTTTTCGTTTTGCAGGAACTTAAATTATTAATCGATGGCCACTCCGGTATAAGAATATGATGAATGTTAATGTCAAGAATACCATTTTCATTGGATCATTTTTATTTTATAGCACCTACTTACACTTTTATCTACGTACATTCATCAGGGTAGCGCACAGAAACATTATAGCTTTGTTGGACTAAATATTAGTGTGTCCTGGAAATCAATAATCAACATTGCGGTCAATTGAATGCGTTTTGGCAGTGCAGAAATTGACCTTATAATTCAAAGTTCCAAGCCAAAAAGTACTAAGCGAAATAGGAAAGGTGTGCGGAAGCAATATTGGTCTTCGACAATACATTTAACCACAGAGCGCACAATCAGCAGAATGTAACTGTGTTGTTCTGATGAATCCGACAGCTGACATACTGGTAATCTGTGGCCCTTTAAGTGTAAATGAAGAAATCACTTTTGTTCTCTGATTAGATTATAGCTAAAGCACTGTTTCAGGAAATCAAATAGCTATGTATTTGACTTATTTCTCATACTGATTCACTTCTATTGCCATCACTTATTTAATTTTGTAGTTAATCGCGAAAGAATCAAGATAGATACAAAACATGCTCCAGATTATCCCTTAAGTTCTAGATATCTCGCTTGAATGCTACAACAGTAATAATGAGACAAAACTTTATATGTGAAACATAATCCTATAGAATTGAACAATTCTGCGGTGTATTTGTTTCGGATAGTTATCTGACCCCACCGAACCTTTGTTTCGCTTGGTGTCTGTCACACTAACACAACAATAATTGCCCCTGACGAAAGGATGGGAAGGTATCGGCCCTAGCATTAATTACGGTATAGCCCCAGCATTCACTTGTCATGAAATTGGGAAACCATGGAAAATCATCAAGACGGCTGCCAAAGGTGGGACTCGAACCGACCGTCTCCCGAATGCTAGATTACGGCTTTCTGACCCAAGCCGTGCAGCCACCTCCCTTGGTCCTCCTTTCGCAATTATTATTATTATTATTATTATTATTATTATTATTATTATTATTATTATTATTATTATTATTACTTGAAAAGTATATTCATGCGATATAGGCTTAAAGAAAAGCTATGGTTACTTTCTTGTAAATCTTCTAGGATATGTTTCTAGCATATTAAAACTCTACAGGAAATCTTTTTTGAGTACAGCGAATTTCTGTCAAGCAACCTTGGGCTTAAAAGCCAACTTGGTAACGCAGTATTAATTGTTATTATTTTATGCCGGCTACGTGACATAGGGTCGAGGCTACCTCTTACCCAGGGGCGCGGAATCGATTCTTGGCCAGTCCAGCGATTTTAATTCTGGACTGAAGGCTGGTCCGCTCTACATCGTGAGACCAAATGTGGAGCTGCCTATTGTTAAAGGGTGTGGATCCGGTTGTTAAGGCCATGCACTATGGCTGAGGATGAAATTACACAGATCACGATAATCCAAGCTAACGGTTTGTTTGGTTTGTTATATTGTACAAGCAGGATAATGGTGGTTACCCTTACTACTAGTATGTTAGCAGAGTGATGTGGTCAATAGCTTCTTACAAAAGGGGCCATGGTTCGAACCCTGACCACTACAAGTGAAATTTTTAAAATGAGATTGTTCATGCACATATTTCATTCTTCCCGTAAAAGTGGATGTCTCGTTACTTTATATACGATATAAAAGACCACTTTGGACTGTGATCTTTCCATTATTGCTATTTTTTTACTTTTATTTTACTTTTACAAGTACCTTTACGTCACTGATAGGTCTTACCGCGACAATGGGATAGGAAATGGCTAGGAGTGGGAGAAAAATGGCCGTGCCTTAACTAAGGTAAGCACCAGCTTTTTCCTTGTGTGAAAACTTGAACCACGGAAAGCCATCTTCAGGTTTGCCGAGAGTGCGGTTCGAACCCACTATCTCCCGAATGCAAGTTCGCAGTTATTATTATTATTATTATTATTATTATTATTATTATTATTATTATTATTATTATTATTATTATTATTATTGATGTGTATTAGTAAGATGAGTGCAAGTCTGAATCAAAGAGAACCAGCTCTAATTACATAATGCATTATTAGCCCCAGGTCAGGATAATATTTAACACATACAGTACACTATTGAGTACTGGCATGTTGCGCTAAGACTGCAGAACACAAATCAGCAGCGAAGCAAACGAACTTCATTATTCATGTGGCTGTTAATATTGTAATTAATGCCAAGGGACCTCTCATGTTTCTTTACACCGAATGCTGACAACATGGACTTGATTTGGTAATTTCAATCCCACAGATTACCCTATTTTCATCAAGGGGGCGGTTTTCAGATAAAGCTTGCAATTTTCTTCTTCGTCTTATTCATACCATCAATCGACTTATTAATCTGTTATTCATTCGAACACTCATACACATCTGAACATTTTATCCCCTCATTCACCTGTTTTCTGATACTGCCTTTCAATCCATTCAGTTTCATTCCATTAGTTGATTATTACTTAACAAACTATGCGAACACGTAGACTCATCATTTTTGCATAATTTCCGGCTACTGGCTCTTCTTAGAGAAATAATATCGAATAATAGTAGATGATAAACATAATGATGGTGATTATTATCATTATTATTGACAGTAATAAAATAATAATCATCCTCTCTATATTTGAAAGAGATTTATTTCATTCTAACTCTTGAAATTATTCGCATTCATCGCTTAAAGTACATTCCCGTGTACCATCGATTACATTTGTGACAATACTTTCGATTGGAACATGGTTTGCTATTTTGTTGTAAATGGTTATTAGCACACTATAAGAGCATGACTCCTGTATCCCATTATCGAGTCAGTTAATGGCTGGTACAAGATAAATTGTTGATGAAATTAATTACATAATGAAATGGCTCTAGAAACGTATAGAGTGGTTCATCAAATGAATAGACATACATACGTACATACACACACGCATACTTATAGATACCTCCGTATGCGCAATCCCTCTCGCACACACATACACCCACCATTACGACTCACAGAATCAGACCCCACACGCTCACAAAGACCCAATATTTCTGTAGGATCCACACGTATCAAAGGCAACTACAGTTCTACGGAAACCGTCCAGAAATGTCAACTATGATTGCCACACGAGCGGTCTTTGAAGGTCTGTAGGCCTATGTGACCTGTTCCAGATGAATGAAATTCTTTGCCGTTCGATTGACGGTGCGTATTCTTAAATTGTGGAGTTTCTGCACATTTGAAGTACGCTTGTATTACTCAACAAGAGACCAATAACCATTTTAATATTATCTATTTTACATTCGTAAATAGTATTACGCGATTAAATTTCGACTTCTTTAAAATCTGGCGTGAAATATTTATAACAATCAATTCGTTTTGATGACTACACATTTACAAGAAATATATATTACTTTGGAACTTAATTAACAGACGGTGATATTATACAGAACGAAATATAAAAGGAAACTGATCGAATGAGTAATGAAACGTTGTTAATTGTTATTAGCCATTCATATTTTTCTGTACATAATTGGCCCTTCAGGGATTGCTATAGTACATACTTTACGAATGATTATTAATTATTCACCAAAACTTTGTCTGAGTGTATTTCATCAATGATTCTGACATTTACCATTTCATACCTAGCAACTGAATAATGTCAACTAGAACAAATATTTTCTGGCTGGATTCTAACATCTCTCCTGTCAACAGCTACGATCTTCCTTTGACTATTTCCTCTTGGTCCAAATTATTACTTCTGATAGTAGTGAACGATCAACGTACTGGCTGGAGATTTTTTCTGTGTATAGCTAATTCCTCTTGCTCGGCATCTAGGTGTTTTCGTTCATCTTAATACACTTCTGTTGATCTACATACAACACCCCGCGCACTACCAGCCATATCAGAAACACGAAACAGTGAATACATTCCTTCACAAAAGGCAGCCGGTAGTTAAACTTGGGCAAATCCATATCAAGTACCGACTCCGATAAATTTAGGCTATTTATGCTACTTCTCTTTCACCTTTCTTCACCATCTCAGTATACCCAGTTCCCGCTAACGTTTAGTCCGTAATGAATTTAACATTACAGCGATCACAACGTTTAATACAGTGTTTACTCATTACATACCTCGCCTTAAAATATAAATCATAACATATTTCGGGTATGCTGCGAATGAATAAACCCTGTTTTAACTCTTGTTTACACTTCATTAAGGACATCGCTTCTACATAATATCTTGAACATTAGCTACTTGATTAAATGATCGGTGTACTGGCATTCGGTTGAGAAGTCGCCGGTTTCGATTCTAGCGTGTTCTTGCTGTAGTTACTTGCTCTGCCTTGGGAACAGGGTGTACGTGTTCGTCTTAATACACATCTCCTCATCTAAAATAAAAAACACCACACTCCCAAGCACGACAGTAGTAAAAGTAGCACTAAGCTATTTACTTCACATAGCACCGACTCAAACAGACGTGTGGTGATATTGGAATAGGAGCGGGCTACGACTGGGAGAGAGATGACCATAACAAATTAAGTTACAGCCATAGCATTTGCCTGATATGAAAATGGAAAACCACGGAATACTGCTTTCAGGTCTACCGATTATTTTTTACAACTTGCGTTACGTCGCACCGACACACATAGGTCTTATGGCGACGATGGGGCAAGAAAGGGCTAGGAGTGGGAAGGAAGCGGCCGTGGCCTTAATTAAGGTACAGCCCCAGCATTTGCCTGGTGTGAAAACGGTAAACCACGGAAAACCATCTTCAGGGCTGCCGACAGTGGGGTTCGAACCCACTATCTCCCGATTACTGGATACTGGCCGCACTTGAAGGAGTGCAGCTATGGTGTTTGGCGTACCGAATAAGCTCAAACCTACGCACACCGAACCACGTGGCACAGAGTGTTTGGCAGCAGGAAGGCCATTCCGACAAATCCAGGTGAATTACCGACCCGAATAAACGGGTCAGAAAGCCAGGATGTAGAAGGAAGTTTCCATTTGTCGATACAATGTTACGACTGCACATTCACACCGTAAACGTACTTACTCCAAAATGATGAAATTAATTTACGGGATCTCAAGAATATGGAGTACAATAATACTAATAGGATGTTTACAACAATTACAGTCAGTTTAATTTGCTGTAAAATGATTCAGAGAAGATAACCTGTTTTATTTACCCTGGCGAAGTCAGGGATGTCCTCCTTTTTATTTTTACACTTAACCAGTCTTAACCTAAGTGCTTGGATAATGAAATTTTCCTGGTCTAGAAAGCCAAGAATAACGGAAGATGAGATTCGTCGCTCTGACCACGTGTCACCTAGTCATCTGCTGGCCTCCAGGCTGAGCACTGGTCACTTGGTAGGCCAAGGCCATTAGGACTGTAACGCTATGGGGTTTGTAATTTTCTTGTAAAGAAACGTTAAACGCATATTATTATTACAGTGAAGGTTGATTCATGTTATACAGTTGTGTAGCGTTTAGTAAAGCTCTCATATGTTATGCCCAATGTTGTGATATCAATGCCCTACCCAATCGGTCAACAATAAAGTGTGTTTAAATGTGAGACTAGCACGACAACGAACCTCTTGCTCCCAGTTAAATTTCGTCGGCGGGCCTCTTATGGCAGTTAAAAGGTCAATTTATAGCAATTTTGAGAACGTTAAATGTGTGTTATTTATTATTAACTAGAAATTGTACCCGTTCTTCGACGGGAATTGGTAATGGATTACACGATTCCTACGTAAATTCATGCGAAGCTACATGCCTGTGATAGGGCATGTTAAACTACGAAAGCACGTGAAGTACGATAAAGCTGAACAAAGTGGATACAGAATGAGCAAGGTCAGAGATTGTATTGAACGGTACAGTTCCTGGTCCGAAGTTGTGAGGAATTCTCCTTGCTACTCGGTTACATATTGTTGCTTACCTGAAACCTGGAGTGGCGCAGCGGCTGAAGACTCGTGCAAAAAACTCTCTTATTATACCTGTTCTATCGAAAAGAATAAAATGGTGCTCCAGTTCTTTCAGTTAACCCACCATGAAGTGACATGACACGTTGTAAAACGCTCCCATATTAAACCTCATATCGAAAAGGGGGACATGATAAAGGAAGTTTTAGAAATTGATTTCCATAGGAAGGCAGATTTTCGTTAAGGTTGGTTATCTATAAACTGTGGGAGGGTAAAACAAGTTTCGATCTTCCTATAAACCCCAGTGAATTAAGGGATTTAGAAATAACATTGACCCTAAAACCTACCCAGGGACAGGCGAATTCTAAATATCAAGTTTGGTAGAAATTCATCCAATAGCTCTCCAGTTATAAAAACTGCGACTGACAGACAAACAGACACACACAAAAACTAAAAAATATGCAAATGGTCATTATTACACCTGAAACGGATAACTGTACGAAAATTTCGCAACAATAGTCAATATACAGACACTCGGTCGTTACGATTTTATTTATATTGATAAAAAATCTGCTCCACTTGGAAGACCTTGTGGGCTATATCGGCTGGGGCTGGGACTGTCCATCAATGATGTCTCCCTTATTAATCCTTCTATCGAAATGATACACATTAGAAAACTAGTTTTAGAAATTGATTTCGATTACGGCAGGTAGATTTCCAATAAGTTTGGTTGTTTATATTTTGGGGAAGTACAAACTCACGGCTTCGGCTTCGTATAAACCCCCAGTCCAATGAGTAATTAGAAATAATATTGGCCCTAAACCCTACCCAAGGACCGGTGGATTCTAAATATGGAGATTGGTAGAAAATCATCCAGTATTTTTCAAGTTTTAAAAACCCAGACAAACCTGCAAACAAACACATGTATAAAATATACACTTGAAACGGAAAAGCTGTACGAAAATGTCACCACACTGTCGTTAAGATTTTATTTGTATATATAATATTAAAAAGAATACACACATCTTCGTTACAGAGTGATACGCCTTTCTGAGTTCACTCTGTGAGTCTCTGTGAATTAGCCAGATGTATCTATAATCCTGTGTTTATACAGTTCCTAGAAATGTGCCCTCATTTACTTTCATATTTCTCGTCCTTAAATAGTTAAACACTGAGTATAATCATCGACATCTTGCCCCTATCTACATTTCTAAACTTACATGCACATGAGCATTACTTTCCTAGGTAACTAATCCTCCCCCATTCATCATCAATACCAGTTCTAAAACAACATCCATCGAATTCATTTCTAACTTAGCCTTTATCTCATCATTTCGTGTACTCTCCAGTCACTTTCTCCATTTCTTTGTACGAGCAAACGGTTTTGCTACTTTCATATCAGTTACTTCTAACTTACGGACAAAAAATCCTTACATTGCGAAGCTTTCACTCCCGTACGGAAAAGTCATTCTGTAAGAGAGTGATGGAAAAATTGATTAGCCCGATAGTTCACATACTTTTAACAGTACATCATTTATCGTATTAATTTTATTATTACCTGTTACTGTATTACATTGTGCCATTCTTTTCTCATACGATAAGAAAATAGTCGCTTGCTATTAACCACAAATCCGATAAACATATTTTATGATGGTGAAGCCATTTGAAGGAGTGAAACCTGATTATGTCACATAGGCCTCTGTATCGCAAGACCTAAGTGAAACCGAAGTATTCTTCTATCACATATCCGTCCACATACTGTTGTTAACGATGGGGGCTGCCCGATTTTTAACACACTTCGTTACTATACAATACCGTGTTTCATATTGATCTGTTGCATATATCTGTAAACGTTCCGGACATTAAATGCTTTCTATCACCGAGACTAAAATGTGAGTAACACCAAAGTTATAATAATAATAATAATACCAAGATATGAAGCCCAGGAAACTAATTTAACTAACTTTTTTAATATTTTCGTTTGTATAAGTCGAGGTATCATTTTAACTGATGAAGTTCGAAGAAATCGGAACTAATTAACGGCATGGATCTTACTCTATGGCATAATTAAGTGTTATTCGATCTGTGGATTGCTGATGGTCTGAATTTTGGGCGTAGCTTGCTATTAATCGTTCATGTAATGAATCACAATGTAACTTGTCGACTGAGATTTAAGTTATATTTCTTCATCTGTAATTTGCTCAATGTAAATTGAGTTATCTTTTTCGAACATTCAATGACTGTGATTTGCTTACTATGGTTTAAAACATCGTTTTAGTCACAATACACTGATTGAGATTTAACTTACAATTTTCATGGATGTTGCCTATCATTAATTAATTTATAATTTACTTTCAGAGGATTTTGTTGATTGAAATGTGTTATATATTTCATTTTAGATTGTCGACTATGGTATAAATTTAATCATTCAGTGCTATTTGGTCATCGTTATTTAAAAACATTCATTGAAATTTTCTGATTGTGATTAGGTCAAAATTTTCAGTGTGATATTCTAATTGTGCTTTAAGTCATAATTTTTATCGTAGTTTGTGTGGTTTAATGCGCAGTTTTCATTGCAGTTTGCTTATTGTGATTTAAATCGCGGAATTGTTGAAATTTGCTGATTGGGATTAACCGTAACGTTTTTAGTGCGGTCTTCTGAGTTTGATACAAATTAAACTTTCGATTTTGGTTTTATTATTTTCGCCTAAGTTATAATTTTCAGGTGCGGATTGTTAACCGTAATTGAAATTATAATTTTTTGTCGTTTGGTGATTGTGATTTAAGTTATAACTTTCAGTGTCGTTCCTCTAATTGTGTTTAGGTCATAATTTTAATTGTTTTCATTGAATGTTTTATTATTATTTGCTTACAATAATTTAGGTCATAAAATTGTCATTGCAGTTTTCTGATATTAAATTTAAGTTGTTACTTTAAGTATAGTTTCTGATTATGATCTGATATATAATTTTAAATCTATGGTTTCGATGGTGATGTAAAAGTTTTAGTGTGTTTTTCTAATTGACATGTAAGTTAATAATTTCACTGGAAAAGGGATTTCAATTTTACGTGTTTATTGCGTTTCTCTGAATTTCTACTGTAATTGAAATATAAGGTAAACATTTCGCTGTAATAGGGAATGTGATTTTAAATGTTTTGTTGTATTTCTCTGGATGTGGTTTAAGTTAAAATAGACATAGTAGTTTGATGATTGTGGTTTAACTTTCATTATAGTTTGCTGATTGCGACTGAAGTTTAAAATATCAGTGTACTTTTCTTATTGTGGTTAAACTTAAATCTTACGATGCAATTTTCTGACTATAATTTATGGTATAAATTGAGTATGGTTTATCGATTGTGGTTTATATAATAACTTTAAATGTTGTGTTGTCGATTTTGTTTTAATCGGAATTATCAGCGTGAGATAATTCTGATTTGATTGTGATTGAATGGAATTTTTTGCATAAATATACCCTTATATGAAGTTATGTCCGACTCGTTGGCTGAATGGTCAGCGTACTGGCCTTCGGTTCAGAAGGTCCCGGGTTCGATTCCCGGCCGGGTCGGGGATTTTAATCGCTTCTGATTAATTCTTCTGGCTCAGCGACTGGGTGTTTGTGTCCGTCCCAACACTCTCCTCTTCATATTCAGACGACACACTACACTACCAACCACCACAGAAACACGCAATAGTGATCACATCCTTCCATATATGGTTGGCGTCGGGAAGGGCATCCGGCCGTAAAACAGGGCCAAATCCACATGTGCGACGCAGTTTCGCACCCGCGACCCCACAGGTGTGGGAAAAGCGGTAGGAAATGAAAAAAGAAAGATACCCTTATATGAAGTTCTAGCTCTTAAATGATCGTTAATTGAGTTGTAACCTTCTGTCTACGCTGATTTCGATTTATTTACTTACTAGCTGTAGTACCCGGCGTTGCCCGGATAGTTTCTGAATGTTTACCTTTAATATTTGTATTACCAGTTAGTTAAGTGTGAAGTGAATGCTTATAGAATTCTTTTTGAGATGTTGATTTTTCGACTTATCGTGTAGTTTTAGAGTTATTTAGATGTATCTGACTTCAAGTTTTAGATTATTTAATTATCGAGTAAACACTAATCTCGGTCATTTTATACTATTTACTTTTAAGCCCTTCTCAGCTCCTGCCTCGATGGAGGCTGAACGTGAACTTAAACGCTATCCACAGCGTCAGAGTTCGTATCAGCGACACATAAAAATTGGATTTCGACATTAATATTGGTTATTTTCCTTATTTTTGCACGTCATCCCCTCTCATTCCCCAACACCAGCGGGGGCTAGGTGTATCTGACCTCCACAGTAATGTTTTCTATATAATAAGTTAAGTTTGATTGAGAGATATGCTAGAACATACACACATACATCCTTAAACTCTGTCCCTTTGGACGTTTTCAATTTTTTGCCAGTTCTCATCCGCCTGCCGAGTAGGACAGAGCTTTATCTTAAACGGCATCCAGAGTGTTACAGTTCATCTCGGCGACCCCGAAAACTATGGATTAGATACAAATTTCAGTCGTTTTCGGTTAATTTTTACATTTCGCCCCTACTTTAGAGGCTAGGAGTCTCTTACCCCAGACAGTAGGTCCAGTATACACACATGCATCCATTCTCTCGGTCATTTTCGAAATTTCTGTTTTTCACTTTTTCTCACCGCTATGCGAAAGGAGGCAGAAATTGGAGCGTTACTATTCATCTCAGCGACTCCGAAAAGAATGGATTCGACACTATTTTCGATTATTTCTACATCTCATCCCGTCGTAGGTGTGCTAGGGTTGTCATACCTCCACGCACTTTGTCTCCTGATAATAAGTCATTTGTTTGAAATTGTTCCCGTAGTCCCGGAACGTATGGATTCAACAGTAATATCGGTCATTTTCAGACTTAATTACATTTTGTCCCATTATCTAAGGCTTCTAGGGGTGTCTTTCCCCTTAGCACTTTTTCAGGTAGTAGGTAATATTTGTATTAAGTTCTGCTGACAGTTATACTGGAACGTACAAAAAACATCCTTAATCTCGGTAATTTGGATATTTTCTGTTCTTGACTCCTTCTCACCCGCCTGGCAATTGGAGATCAACTTGGACTTAAACGACAACTGGAGTGTCACTCCTCATTTAAGCGACCCCTAAAACCATGGCTGTGACATTATTTTCGATTATTTTTTATATCTAACACCCTTCATAACCACCCACCACAACAGGGGCCTTAATTTGGACTTTAAAAGTCCCGAGTGCCACTATTCATCTCAGCGACCCCGAAAACCATGGATTCGAAACTATTTTCGATATTATATACCTCCCTCCTTCCCCGATGGGGGCTGAACTTGGTTTAAAAGATTCCGGAGTTACACTGTTCATTTCAGTGGCCCCGAGAAGTATGGATTGGACAATACATTCGATGATTTTTATATATCAGCCACCTCGTCCCCCCCCCCGCCCCTAAGGGTTTCTGGGGTGTCTTACCCCAACGTGGTTTGTCTCCTGATACCAAAAATCCGGAGTGTCGCTATTCACTTTGGCGACCCCGAAAACTATGTATTTGACACTATTTTCGATTATTTGTATATATCACTCCCCCCTCCCCCACCCCAAAGGGGGCTGAACTTGGACTTTTAAAAAATCGGAGTGTCGCTATTCATCTCAGCGACCCCGAAAAGTGTGGATTCGATACTATTTTCGTTTATTTTTATTTATGAACCCCCTCGCCCCCCGCCCCTAAGGGTTCCTGGGGTGTCTTACCCCCACGTGGTTTGTCTCCTGATACCAAAAATCCGGAGTGTCACTATTCACTTTGGCGACCCCGAAAACTATGTATTCGACATTATTTTCGATTATTTTTATATTACACTACCCCCTCGCCCCCACCCCAAAGGGGGCTGAACTTGGACTTAAAAAAATTTGGAGTGTCACTATTCATCTCAGCGACCCCGAAAAGTATGGATTCGACACTATTTTCTTTTATTTTTATATATGACCCCCCTCGCCCCCCCGCCCCCAGGGGTGTTTGGGATGTCTTACCCCCACGCGGTTTGTCTCCTGATACCAAGTCATAAGTGTATCAAATTTGGTTGAAATCGCTCTAATGGTTTGGGAGGAGATGTGGTACAAACCCACCCACCCACCCACCCACCCACCCACATACATACGACTTATATATATATAGATAGATAGATTAGTTAACTGGTTTTCATTTAATCTATTTGTTGTTTAAACATTATGATTCAAGTTACAATATCAATTTTATTTAGTGTTTGTTATTAAAGTTGTTTCAGCGTGAATTGCTGACTGATATGAAAGTTCCAATTGTCAAAGTGACTTGTTTATTGCCAACTTAAGTCAGAATATTCACTTTAGGTTTTAGCCTTCAGTTCAGAGGACCCCAGATCCTGGACGGCCCGAGGAGTTTAAATGTTTACATTAGGGTATTCGACTGTAAAGCTGGGCTAAATCGAGACAAGTGCAGACTTATATACATTATGACGAAGGCCAGGAGGAAGAAGAAGGGGAAGTTCGCGAAGAATGAACTTACTTATCAGAGGGATGAATTATCAGTGGGCCAACCGCACCGCATATTCCTTGTGCTGAGTAGAGTATTTTGTATTTCCGCAGTATATCAAAAGTTCCGATTAATATTATTGAATATTCGGATATGACTCGAGATTTTACGCGGCTTGCGATGTACAGTGAGCTAGTGAACATGAATTACTGCATGTCATTTACCATTCCTTTAGTATTATACAGGGTTAAGCGTAATTCGCGCACTCGAGCGTCGCAGCGCGACTCCTCACATGCCAGCAATAAAAAAATGTCTCTTACAAAATTTCGTCTTGCCAGTATATCCGGTAGAAAACGGACGTTGAAGAGTAGCAATCTGGCAACACTGTAACCATATGTAGGGTAACTACCGCTGTCAGCACGTTCTCGTCGTGCTGTACAGTTGGTGCAGTGGGTACAGTTTTTGGTTGGCATGCAGGAGGTCGATGGTTCGATCCTGGGTTGAGGCGCATTTTTTATTTGCTAATTTCCATCTGACATTACCTACTGTAATACAGTAAGACACCGTTTCTGAGGTGACATGTATCCTAGATTTACAACATTTTGTAACGCTTAAACAACAAATACCTGGTTAGACTAATAAGAAATAGACAGCTGAAACAAACAGGTTTCACACCTAGTAGATGAAGTGGTGCGAATAAATTCACCCTCACGACGTGGAAAGGGCGCCTTTCAAAGCTCACCAATGAAAAGGATTGTTCGTCCATTTCTAGGATCGTAGTATGTAAGTCAAATGGTTTCTAGAGGACCCACTGCAATCGCTGTTGACGATTAAGATGCCAGATACCATACCACCTGTACTACATTTACGAAAGAAAAAACATACGCCTGAACCCAGGATCGACCACTCGACCTCCTGCATGGTAACCCAAAACTCTATCCACTGCACCAACTGTACAGTACGACTAGCTCCTGTTGACAGAGGTAGTTACCATACATGTGGTTACAGTGTTGCCAGATTGCTACTTTTCAACGTCGTTTTTCTGCCGGATATACTCGCAAGACGAAATTTTGTAAGAGACATTTTTTTATTGCTGGCATGTGAGGAGTCGCGCTGCGACGCCCGAGTGCGCGAATTACGCTTCACCCTGTATATAATTTTTGTGTGATGTAGTTTTATATGATCTAATCCATAAAGATTTGCTTACATTTGTGATTCAATAGTACTTAACGTAAAAATACCAAAATGGAAAGTAATAGGCATATGGGAGGTACCCAGTGATCGATAAAGGAATGAAAGAAATTTGAATATCCGCCCCTGTTAACATCAGTGTATGTGTTAGTAGTTCCAACATTGTGACTCATTGGGTGAACACATTGTTAATATAGCATCACATTCTGTGTTCACCAATAGCTTTCATCCAATTTAAAATCTCTTTTAAATAGCGTTCACCACCATGCCCAAGTATAAACCTAATACCCGTAATACTGCTTGCTATTTAAAAAGGCTCGCACGTCATCTGTAACAAGTCTGTCTACTCAATCCGCACACATTGAATATCATATACTGTACTTGTATCTTATCCAACATATGTGAAACCCTATTTTTCTTTAATTTTGGAAACAACGGGTTTCATAGGGGCTGCTTGGCTGGGGCTGTAAAGGCGAGCTTGGTTCACCCGGAAAGACGTGGGTTCGATTCCCCATCAGAAAGTCGTAAAAATAAGAAACGCGATTTCTACTTCCGGAGGTGCACATGGCCCTGAGGTTCACTCAGCCTACACTAAAAATGAGAAGTAGGTTAATTCCTCGGGGAAAAAGTGGCCACCCCACCAAGTGCCGAGGTTACGGATAATGGAAGCCTTTACCATCCACCCCTCCAGGGCCCTTCATGGCCTGTACGATGATGACTTTGCTTTGCTTTCCTTTTTTTACGAGTATCATCGTGTGGACGAAGCTGCGGTTAGAAGACAGTAGCATAATACCGTATTTTCGCGAATAACTTTCGCATATTTTAAAAATTATTTAAGGCACGAAACTGGGGTGCGGATTTTATTTGCGTCCAGGTTGGCAAGTTTTCGATGTTGTATGTACAGTTATGCGTTGTGTAACCGCAGATGAAAGAAAACTGCCCCCATATGTCACATTTAAACGGAAAACAATTCATACTTTTAATTTAAAACTGCATTTACATTTTAAAATAGTATTTTACAGATTAATTTAAATTCAAGATTTATCCGTGTCACAATAGAATTTGCCTTCCGGAACGTGCAGGGATAGCTTTCCGCACTTCCTTTCACTTCGGTGTGTCGACAGTATGTTTCATATTTGCAAAATTCGAGTGAAATGGTATTTCTTTTGCATTCAGCATTTTAAGGAACGCCATAATATGACGTAACAGATAGTGTGCGGAGAAGTAAAACTCGCAAACACTGGCGATGCCGACAGTTGGCGAAAAAGTGTGGCTCATAATTATAATCAATTTGTATGTACATACCGAACAATACTGCCAATGCCAATGAAACTGCATTGTTTTATTCCTAGCAAATACGGACGTTTTTAAAGGAGATGCGGTCACTGTCTTGTGTTGCAATGCTGAGGGAAGCGAAAGACTTCCCCCCTTGTCATAGGAAAGCTCGATAAGCCACGATGTTCTAAGGGCGTCGGGTACTTTCCGTGCAAGTACAAATCATCTAAAAATTCAAACAGTACAGTAATCCAAAATATAAAGCACTTGCACAGCGGAGCCAGCATAATTTGTCCTCGTCTTTGAACCGTGTTCCTATTTCTCCTTCGTTGCGTGAGGTTATAGTTGCCACTGAGTTATCTAAGTGCATTATTTGAATACTGCAAATGCACCTTGTTGGATACATTTTGAAAATATCTGGTTTCCATGGCATTTGAAAGGTTTATACTGAACCCTTGAACTTACCATTCCATCGTTGGTCGGCCACGGCTGCTATAGTAGAACAATTTAGAACTCTTAAATCTTGGGTCGTTGCGGGAATAAATTCGGTCACGATCTTAACCAAACGATGGGGTTCAGAAGAAAGCCTAACTACTTGAAATGAGGAGCAAAAATGTGCTTACTAACTTTTATTTAAACTGAAAGAGCACGATAACATCGTTAATTTAATATGCATTCTTGCCACAAAACATAAAAACATTTAATTATTGATTTTTGAAAAATTCCTAACACAGTCACATTACATAACGTCACTTCGTTTCTTCCAATGTCGAAGAGTTGCTTCAGAGAAGCTAATATGTTAGTGGACAGCGAAACTGAAAAACTGAAAAAGGGAAGACCTGAAAACCGGGCACCTATCATTCCAAACGAGAACTGAGAGTTAATCCACACGATCCGTGGAAAATCTGACTTTCAACAAGTAGAACGCCTGATTTTCTCTTAATTAAGGTTATCCACCAGTCAAATACCCTTCACGGATACGGAACATCCGCCGAATGGACCCTTAATCGAACCAAACTGACTATCAGTTGCTTTGGATAGGTTGCGAAATATTATAGGAAAGCATGATGTTCACTACAAGTTAATGGCATCATTCACAATTGAAATAAAATTCCACCATGTATTTGTCATTCATGACACCCTTAAGTGATAAGGTAGTCCCGATGCTAAACGTGCATCACCCCAAACGGCTGTTCGGAAGGAACCAACAACAACATGATCCGGGAGGATCTTACGTTAAGTCGTTCTAAAGGAACAAAACTGCGAAATGCAGGAAACACTTACTAATCATGCATTTAGAAGAAATGCCAAACACTGAAGTTAATCAAAAAGTGAAAAGTCACTTGAAAATATTATTATTGAACCGATTTTCAGGTTAGAAGTGGGTTTATTATGCTTAATAAATTTACCAGTCCACGCTAAAATTTACTACAATTTTAAGGAATTCTTTCCCTTGACAACAATGCTACCAGTACAGATCTCTCTATTTACTGTCTGTCCCAACACACTACTGGTAAAGTGATTACTTACTTATTCTAACTATGAATACGAATGAAAATACGACAAGATTAAAATATAAAATAAAATTACTGGCTGACGAATCGAAACCGCATTCGCAACTCAAGTCTCATTCCAAAACACTGAGTGTCAATAATGCACACTATCAATGAGAACGGACGTCAAGACGAGGAAACAATAAAGTCCGTAAAAAAAATAAATTAACATCTCGAAGTCATACAGCTTAACACGCACGAAGAAACACAGTAAAAATATAATCTAGATCGGGTCGATGTCCCACACTTGGACAGCCCTCGTTTGTCAACAGCAGCCCCGTTATCTCAATGAGAGCTTCGCATAGACCCTCTACAACAAATCATATCGCACTGTAATGGCTACCTTCAACCAGGCCACTTCACAAAAGAAACAAAAGAAAAAAAAATCTAAACTGAGACTTGAGTGTGTACAGCTACCATCCCAGACCTATCGTCGGGCTCACTTGAAATCTGTACACCCTAAACCTAATCAGTATATACATGATGCCTTCCAAGTCCTATCGTCGGGCGTGACCTAGGACGTCTCATCATCAATGACTCCAAGAATAAACACGTGACGTCCTAAATCTATCGTCGGGCGTCAAAGTGGGTCGTACTGCGTCTCCCTTAACATATCAGGCGAAATGCAATTCTCAAACAACTCCAATATTTAACACTAGATTTCGTCAAACAAATGCGCACGACGGAACCCACGTCTCTATTATCAAATGAATGCAAGTCGGAACACAGCAAGTGTCTACCTCTCGAAAAGTACAGTAAGTGTCTACCTCATTATAATATGTGAACTCAAAATAAATAGACGTGACGAACGGTTCTCCACCTCGAACACAATCTCAGCCTGTGCACTGACGTGTTAGGGAAGCAAATGAAAATTCCCAACACACGGGTACCCTTTTAGTGGACGCCTTCAAAATAATAATCATCACCATCGCATTCGAAATTCTCAGATCGCCTATCATCAATTCCAACCATCTTATCCATGACCTCTCCAATGAACAGATTAAATATAACCCAACCGTGTGTCCAAAGTGCTCTCTGATCCTGAAGATCGTTCATTATCTTAACAAAAATCACTGGATGTTTACTACCCAGACCTTTACATTTTACTAGAGTCGTTTTCACTTGGAATCGTTCTATAAATTTCACAATGCTTCACATCATAGTCATCTCAAATTCGGATTGATTGCGGAAAACAATACAGCCTGCCTCACACAGCCTGTTTCTAAATACTTCCTCTACAAAAATACAACTTGTCTCAACACACTTTCTCCTCGCTTTATCCCAGCGGCATTACTTCCATCTCATCTCCACGTACGTATAAATCCATCGCTTTCAATCCCTTTTCCTTCACGACCCTTTTTCATACTTCGATCCCCTGGTGAGAACGACAACCATTATTAGACACATCTCTTACTTTACTATTATTAAGACTTTCGGACCTCAAGAATCCAAGAGCACACCTCGACCTTTCGCAATACTGGTATACACGATGTCTCAAAAATTTCCTTCCCATTAATGACTGTGACTCTAACAAATTTTATTGACATTATCTAAAATATGCCTACGATCCTTGTAGAAATAACTGGTTAAATGTAATTTAACAGAGAAGAATTTCCTTATCCCGCGGTAAACATTATTATTATTATTATTATTATTATTATTATTATTATTATTATTATTATTATTAACCAGCGTTTCTAAATGCAACTGACACCTGAAATTACAATATTCGCCACGACAAATTTACACTTATAACGTTCACAAATCCGCACTTTGAATGATATCTCATCTCAACACAAAATTTTAAGCGTCGCATTTTACCGTTCTTGACATGAACTTTACACACTGAAAAATTTCACACGCTGACCAAAATTTACAACGCCTTTCGCCTGATAATTACGCATATCACCCGACAATCATCTGGAAATTTTGTTTAGGACAGACAGTAACTAACCAACTAACTACAACATAATATAAAATAGACAGACCTGCACATTGGTGACATTCTCAGCATTCTGATTACATCATCTCCAGCAACCTCGCACTTAGCCACTCATTTTCACAGACAACATTTTCATTTTCAACATTTCACTCATCCAAACACTACCCTTCACACACACACGAGATTAAAATTACCATAAATAATGCACTTTCTTTGTAACTTGCACCACGAACTTCCCTCGTTCTGCAGTCGACTCTAACTGTCTGATGCGCCTCCCAGAGTGGTTTCTCTCCCCGTTGTTTCAACAAGAACAGGTGTTCGGCCGATAAGGGAGTAGAACTATTTTGAATCGCTTCCCCCAGACCTTCTTCACTTACAAGAGTACAGGAAATGATAAAAATAAATTCTGCTGTGTATTTTTCAACCAGCCTACACCTTCCCAGTTCGTCTGCAAACGTTCACAGCTTCTCCAATCACTTTTCTTCTTAACTAAATATATGGACTTTAGCCACGAGCATGTATTGAATTATTGTCGGTCAATCTGGCGCGAAATTCTAATGACGGCGGGCACGAGCTCCCGCGGCTTCAAGTTCCAGATCGACACTGAAAAATCTACGGTGGGGGGTTTCTTTTATAATTTCCAGAAGGACGCTATCCCCTCTATGAGGCTTGGTTGTGAAATCTGCCAAATTTGCTTCTAATAGACCAATTTTGATAAGATTTGTCCCAGAACTCCGGACAGACTTGCACTTATGTTAGGTGTTAATTTTATAATTTTCCTACACTCACAACAGGAGAAATAAATTGTTTCTGCCCGTGCGTTTCGCGCGTTTTCTTCTGCCCACGACCTTGGCACGTGTAACTAGCTCGCTGTTCTCACGCTAACACACACTTAGGCTTAACTGCATCTAAAATTGTCCCTGGTGTCACTACCTTCACAGAGGGTGCATGAATAATTTTGCTTATTTATTTCTTCCTTTACTATCTTGTCAAAATCCCTCGTTGTGCAGAATTCATTAATTTAGAAAATTGTCGGGCACTCGAGTTCCACCGAGGTGTCCCGGCAATCCACGAGCTCGCCTTGCGGGAACCTTCCCACGCAACATCGGGCTCTTGGGAGCGCAAAATGGCTGCCCTCAAACATATAGTAGTTTCTAAATACCAAATAAATATTTGGGAAAAATAAAAATTTTTCTCACCGTAGAATTATGGGTTCATAATCCTCCTACAACGACGAAATATTTACCCAGAAAGGGGAAATATTTAAACAGATATATTCCTTCAAAATTCTAAATTATACATGGGAATTTTGATACAAATGAACCATGATTCTACGCAAAATTTCCCAGCCGATTTCACTCTTGACGTAGGGCTCTGTTACTTTCACGTATTTCCCTGTTTTCTTCTTCCAACAATAGGATTGCGTTACAGATGTCATCAACAAAGTCTTCTCTTAAGAATGAACATTGTAAACATTCAGCGTCTTCCTCTTCTTTACTCCCACTGCTTGCCTGTCCTTGGAGTGGTGCCTCGACCTGTCTTTCTCTCGACGTGACGATCATATTTACGGGTTGTACTTCTTCTTCTTCTTCTTCGGTGACCATTTCCCCAGCTGGTAAGGCTGCGTCATCCTGTAATGGGATTCTTTCTTCGGCTCTATGATAGACCTTTGAATTTCTTGTTGGGTTGCGGTCATCATTGGATTGGGAGTGGCTCGGAGTCTGTTTCTTGTTGTTATTGAAGTTACGTGTGTCATTTGGTGGTCTCTGCCGCCTGCCTCTCTCTCTCTCTCTACACCTGCTCTCTGCATTTCACTGAAAGGGCTCTCCGGCATATCTTTCCTTTATCAAAGAAACAATGTTGACGGGCTGTAACGTCTACCCACAATAATGGCGCTTTCTCTATGTATCCATCAGCTGTCCTCCATCTACGTTCTTCAGATATCTTGGCCTCCAGGACATCTTCCATCAGATCCTCAAAGAATTCCTTTACAGTTAGGTGCGGGTCTTCCTTCAATTGGCCAAACTGGTCCTGATATCTCCCAGTCATATTAAAGACGTTCGCGATCCTTAAGTTTTGAGATTTTCTCGCCTCAACGTACAAATTCTGGCCTGTAGCCTTTGCGTCATTTCCAACTTTCAATTGAATACCAAGGTCTAGATTATAATCCTCCATAGCTTGGCTCAGATTTCCAACCATCTTTGATTGCCTGTCCGCTGTACTGATCTCATTACTAACTTCACTCTCCTTGAGTTTGACCTTCTCGTCCGTCTGCTCCTGGGCTAAGGTATTCACTCTCGAATCCTGTTCACAATTACTATCGACATCCTCGGACTCTTTGGTGTGGACGGTCATGACCTGTTCATCGTCACCTAAATCCTTTTCTACTTCCACTGCTCCCTCTTTGAATTCTGGACCACCAATCTCGGTCTCTGGAATCTGATTCTCAACTTTCACGTGTCTATCGGTCATTTCTTCTGAGCCTACCTTTGACCCATTATTATTTCTCTTACAAACATTTCGTAACTCACCCACAATACTCTTCAAATCGTTAAAATTATCCTTCAGGCTAACCTTCAACTCATCTATCCCACTCTTTAAATCGTCATGACTTTTTTTCAAACTGGCTCGAAAAGCATCCATACTACTCTTTAAATCGTCCCTAGTGTCTTTCAAACTAGACTGTACCTTCTCCCTAGTGTCTTTCAAGCTAGCTGCCACACATTTACGCTGACCTATCATGTCATCCATTTTACTACTCAAATTCTCATTGAACTTACTATGTAAACTCTCCACCTTACTTAACCGATTCTCATTATGAACCTCCATGTCCTCTCTCAACTTATCATTCTGGACTTTCGTGTCCTTAATGTCCTCTCTCAACTTATCATTCCAGCTATCCAACTTGCTATGCAAACTGTCTAGCTTACTATTCAAGTTCTCATTTATCTTACTATTTAAATTCTCATTCTGGACTTTCATGTCCTCTCTCAACTTACTATCCAAACTTTCATTATGAACTTTCATGTCCTCCATCATCTGCTTTAGCAGATCCACGGTCACCTGACCTTCCATCTCACAATACCACAAAGAATACAATAATGAGTACGCTGGCTGTTGATGCAACCAGAATACTCCAAACTACTAGGGAAAGAATTCACTACCTACTGCGTTTTCACATACAAACGCTATTATAATTTAATACCGAAACTGACAACATTCCAACAGTTGTCTTATAAAATTTTGTTTACATGGCTGGTATCACAAACTTGTTTAATAAAAGGAAAATTCTAAAGTTAATAAGTTACTCTGGATAAATATCCCAAATAGTTTCGCTTCCGTAAATTAATTAAATAACGAACATGTTAACGCATAAACTTTGAATGTAATTCAGCGTTACCACTTCCAAAATTTATATTGGCAACATGACATAAGCTTCAATATAGCTTTAAATACTAATTTCCTAAAATGCATTGTGACTGTTATTATTATTATTATTTACCAAGTAGTTACGCTCCTCATTAAACGTGTTAATATCTAGCACTCTCATTGGGCATAATTCGTTTAACTGTGGCTCAGCCATAATTTTCTCCCGCTTGCATTATTTATAATGTGGCTTAGGCCTCAACATTATTTTATATTTTCCTAACATTTGTTTTCAATGGATAATTTCATTATCGTTATCGTGGCATCGTATCGTTATCGTGACTTTGGGCTCCTCATCGTTATCGTGACATTAAGGCCCCAAAGTTGATGGCGCCACTTCTACTGATCCACCAACGTATAACAATCCTACAATTGGTCATCGTTTCACTGATGTCAACCAACTTAACTTGTAGTTCTTCTCTCGATGTACTTAGGCCCTGTCTTAAGTGACTGAAGCCACCACGTTGGAAGCCACTTCTACTGAACCCTTGAACTTACCATTCCATCGTTGGTCGGCCACGGCTGCTATAGTAGAACAATTTAGAACTCTTAAATCTTGGGTCGTTGCGGGAATAAATTCGGTCACGATCTTAACCAAACGATGGGGTTCAGAAGAAAGCCTAACTACTTGAAATGAGGAGCAAAAATGTGCTTACTAACTTTTATTTAAACTGAAAGAGCACGATAACATCGTTAATTTAATATGCATTCTTGCCACAAAACATAAAAACATTTAATTATTGATTTTTGAAAAATTCCTAACACAGTCACATTACATAACGTCACTTCGTTTCTTCCAATGTCGAAGAGTTGCTTCAGAGAAGCTAATATGTTAGTGGACAGCGAAACTGAAAAACTGAAAAAGGGAAGACCTGAAAACCGGGCACCTATCATTCCAAACGAGAACTGAGAGTTAATCCACACGATCCGTGGAAAATCTGACTTTCAACAAGTAGAACGCCTGATTTTCTCTTAATTAAGGTTATCCACCAGTCAAATACCCTTCACGGATACGGAACATCCGCCGAATGGACCCTTAATCGAACCAAACTGACTATCAGTTGCTTTGGATAGGTTGCGAAATATTATAGGAAAGCATGATGTTCACTACAAGTTAATGGCATCATTCACAATTGAAATAAAATTCCACCATGTATTTGTCATTCATGACACCCTTAAGTGATAAGGTAGTCCCGATGCTAAACGTGCATCACCCCAAACGGCTGTTCGGAAGGAACCAACAACAACATGATCCGGGAGGATCTTACGTTAAGTCGTTCTAAAGGAACAAAACTGCGAAATGCAGGAAACACTTACTAATCATGCATTTAGAAGAAATGCCAAACACTGAAGTTAATCAAAAAGTGAAAAGTCACTTGAAAATATTATTATTGAACCGATTTTCAGGTTAGAAGTGGGTTTATTATGCTTAATAAATTTACCAGTCCACGCTAAAATTTACTACAATTTTAAGGAATTCTTTCCCTTGACAACAATGCTACCAGTACAGATCTCTCTATTTACTGTCTGTCCCAACACACTACTGGTAAAGTGATTACTTACTTATTCTAACTATGAATACGAATGAAAATACGACAAGATTAAAATATAAAATAAAATTACTGGCTGACGAATCGAAACCGCATTCGCAACTCAAGTCTCATTCCAAAACACTGAATGTCAATAATGCACACTATCAATGAGAACGGACGTCAAGACGAGGAAACAATAAAGTCCGTAAAAAAAATAAATTAACATCTCGAAGTCATACAGCTTAACACGCACGAAGAAACACAGTAAAAATATAATCTAGATCGGGTCGATGTCCCACACTTGGACAGCCCTCGTTTGTCAACAGCAGCCCCGTTATCTCAATGAGAGCTTCGCATAGACCCTCTACAATAAATCATATCGCACTGTAATGGCTACCTTCAACCAGGCCACTTCACAAAAGAAACAAAAGAAAAAAAAAATCTAAACTGAGACTTGAGTGTGTACAGCTACCATCCCAGACCTATCGTCGGGCTCACTTGAAATCTGTACACCCTAAACCTAATCAGTATATACATGATGCCTTCCAAGTCCTATCGTCGGGCGTGACCTAGGACGTCTCATCATCAATGACTCCAAGAATAAACACGTGACGTCCTAAATCTATCGTCGGGCGTCAAAGTGGGTCGTACTGCGTCTCCCTTAACATATCAGGCGAAATGCAATTCTCAAACAACTCCAATATTTAACACTAGATTTCGTCAAACAAATGCGCACGACGGAACCCACGTCTCTATTATCAAATGAATGCAAGTCGGAACACAGCAAGTGTCTACCTCTCGAAAAGTACAGTAAGTGTCTACCTCATTATAATATGTGAACTCAAAATAAATAGACGTGACGAACGGTTCTCCACCTCGAACACAATCTCAGCCTGTGCACTGACGTGTTAGGGAAGCAAATGAAAATTCCCAACACACGGGTACCCTTTTAGTGGACGCCTTCAAAATAATAATCATCACCATCGCATTCGAAATTCTCAGATCGCCTATCATCAATTCCAACCATCTTATCCATGACCTCTCCAATGAACAGATTAAATATAACCCAACCGTGTGTCCAAAGTGCTCTCTGATCCTGAAGATCGTTCATTATCTTAACAAAAATCACTGGATGTTTACTACCCAGACCTTTACATTTTACTAGAGTCGTTTTCACTTGGAATCGTTCTATAAATTTCACAATGCTTCACATCATAGTCATCTCAAATTCGGATTGATTGCGGAAAACAATACAGCCTGCCTCACACAGCCTGTTTCTAAATACTTCCTCTACAAAAATACAACTTGTCTCAACACACTTTCTCCTCGCTTTATCCCAGCGGCATTACTTCCATCTCATCTCCACGTACGTATAAATCCATCGCTTTCAATCCCTTTTCCTTCACGACCCTTTTTCATACTTCGATCCCCTGGTGAGAACGACAACCATTATTAGACACATCTCTTACTTTACTATTATTAAGACTTTCGGACCTCAAGAATCCAAGAGCACACCTCGACCTTTCGCAATACTGGTATACACGATGTCTCAAAAATTTCCTTCCCATTAATGACTGTGACTCTAACAAATTTTATTGACATTATCTAAAATATGCCTACGATCCTTGTAGAAATAACTGGTTAAATGTAATTTAACAGAGAAGAATTTCCTTATCCCGCGGTAAACATTATTATTATTATTATTATTATTATTATTATTATTATTATTATTATTATTATTAACCAGCGTTTCTAAATGCAACTGACACCTGAAATTACAATATTCGCCACGACAAATTTACACTTATAACGTTCACAAATCCGCACTTTGAATGATATCTCATCTCAACACAAAATTTTAAGCGTCGCATTTTACCGTTCTTGACATGAACTTTACACACTGAAAAATTTCACACGCTGACCAAAATTTACAACGCCTTTCGCCTGATAATTACGCATATCACCCGACAATCATCTGGAAATTTTGTTTAGGACAGACAGTAACTAACCAACTAACTACAACATAATATAAAATAGACAGACCTGCACATTGGTGACATTCTCAGCATTCTGATTACATCATCTCCAGCAACCTCGCACTTAGCCACTCATTTTCACAGACAACATTTTCATTTTCAACATTTCACTCATCCAAACACTACCCTTCACACACACACGAGATTAAAATTACCATAAATAATGCACTTTCTTTGTAACTTGCACCACGAACTTCCCTCGTTCTGCAGTCGACTCTAACTGTCTGATGCGCCTCCCAGAGTGGTTTCTCTCCCCGTTGTTTCAACAAGAACAGGTGTTCGGCCGATAAGGGAGTAGAACTATTTTGAATCGCTTCCCCCAGACCTTCTTCACTTACAAGAGTACAGGAAATGATAAAAATAAATTCTGCTGTGTATTTTTCAACCAGCCTACACCTTCCCAGTTCGTCTGCAAACGTTCACAGCTTCTCCAATCACTTTTCTTCTTAACTAAATATATGGACTTTAGCCACGAGCATGTATTGAATTATTGTCGGTCAATCTGGCGCGAAATTCTAATGACGGCGGGCACGAGCTCCCGCGGCTTCAAGTTCCAGATCGACACTGAAAAATCTACGGTGGGGGGTTTCTTTTATAATTTCCAGAAGGACGCTATCCCCTCTATGAGGCTTGGTTGTGAAATCTGCCAAATTTGCTTCTAATAGACCAATTTTGATAAGATTTGTCCCAGAACTCCGGACAGACTTGCACTTATGTTAGGTGTTAATTTTATAATTTTCCTACACTCACAACAGGAGAAATAAATTGTTTCTGCCCGTGCGTTTCGCGCGTTTTCTTCTGCCCACGACCTTGGCACGTGTAACTAGCTCGCTGTTCTCACGCTAACACACACTTAGGCTTAACTGCATCTAAAATTGTCCCTGGTGTCACTACCTTCACAGAGGGTGCATGAATAATTTTGCTTATTTATTTCTTCCTTTACTATCTTGTCAAAATCCCTCGTTGTGCAGAATTCATTAATTTAGAAAATTGTCGGGCACTCGAGTTCCACCGAGGTGTCCCGGCAATCCACGAGCTCGCCTTGCGGGAACCTTCCCACGCAACATCGGGCTCTTGGGAGCGCAAAATGGCTGCCCTCAAACATATAGTAGTTTCTAAATACCAAATAAATATTTGGGAAAAATAAAAATTTTTCTCACCGTAGAATTATGGGTTCAATACTGTGAATCAATGTTAGGTGCATGCAGTAACGGGTCTTGAATATTTTGTGACGCGGTAAGGGTTGGCATTTCTGAAGCACGAGTTGGCAGTTAATTCGAAGTCACGTAATTTGAAGTCAGATTTTTGCGTCCCAAAGTGTTCGAATTAACGAGGTTCTACTGTATCACAAATCTAACATCAGTGTTCGCCGGTGTGTCTTTTTCAAGTGTTTACATTTCACGAAAAGAATTAACCGAGTTAATATCGTGTTAATGTCCGAGTAAAAAGAGACCACGTGTGAAAAGTGTTTTAGACGTAGAGTGTGACGAATTTGTACGTAGTTTAGGAGAGGATTCTAGTGATGCAAGAGACAACGAATTTTCTGATCTACAGGGAATCGAGTCTATTGCCTATTGCTAATTTTCATATCAAATATATTTAATAGCAGTGATAATATATTTTTATAATCTCAAATACAGCTGCCTCTGTGGATCCGTGGTAGAGTGTCGGCCTCCGGATCCCAAGATAGCGGGCTCAAACCCGGCAGAGGTAGTCAGATTTTTGAAGGGCGGAAAAAAGTCCATTCGACACCTCATGTCGTACGATGTCGGCATGTAAAAGATCTCTGGTAACACATTTGGTATTTACCCGACAAAATTAATTAAATCTCATCCATAGACGCCCAAGAGAGATCCGGTTTACTCTCTCTGCCATCTAACAGACCTAGAGTAAAACGAAACGTCGAAATTGACGAGCAGACAGCCAGATGGCGTCAAATCGAAATGTCTGCACACGGTAGCTGAGGCCATACGATTATTATTATTATTATTATTATTATTATTATTATCTCAAATATGTTCCGGCAAATCAGCTATGTCTGTAAATTTACACGATCATATTTGCGTAAAGACCACGTGGACCTCGTGGGGTGATACGTGATGTCTGTTTATGCCTACGTTATCGTACTATTTCGATGGAAGGAATTTTAGTTCATTTCATATTTTTCAAAATGATCCATCCCAAAATTAGGGTGCGGGGATTATCCGGCGGCGGGGGTTATTCGCGTAAACACGGTACTAAGCTCTAATGCATTTTTATCAGTAACATTACAGTTTGGTCTGGTTACGTCAAAGGATTGCCTCCTGCTGCGTTTTTATATAGAATGAGGTGTACTAAAATTCAAAAGTAGGTTCTGTCCAATTTTTAAATCTCTGTCGATCTGTTTGTTTGTTTGTTTCTTTTTTCTTTCTTAGGAAATCACGGAAAAAACCGTTTAACAAAATATCGCGAAAGGAAATTCCGTTTATACGTTCAAAAGTAACAGAGTTGTGCACTGTGCTATATATTATTTTATTGGTATATAACAGCATAGCAATATTAAGGGCGCCAAAATAAGAAATGGCCAATTTCTCCATTAATATTAGCTGTGCTGAATAAGCGAATAACGAACGCAATAGAAAATGTAATTTTCGATGTTCTATGACTTCTAGCATTACTTTGTCTGCACTGTCATCAGCCCGAAGCTGGTTTGATCCTCAAATGGCACCACCGACGGTTATGTGGTTATATAAATACCACAATCACCAATGGCGGTGCCAATATTAGGCATAAGAAGCAAGGTGAGGACTGAGGTAGTTTGCTATAGCTATCCACACTAAGCCAGAAAGTGCTATTATAGCACGACCGACTATATTAGTGGCACCATTTATAACACTCAGACGCGCGAGTTGTGCTCCAAATGTCACTACTCAGCACCACCCATACCTGAGAAACTTCCATGCTCTTAGAGCCATAAATGAGACTCAGAACATCGATGGAATTTACATTTTGTTCTGGTCTGTGCAATGAGAGAGATACCAATGTACTGCATCCGTAAAGAAAAGGCAACAGACGTAAATATTAACTTGCGAGCTATAATATCAAATATAATCACGAAATGAGATTGTAATTGCAAAGTCAATCAACGACGAGCTTCACTGTGATGGAAATATTCTTCTGCTTTCATGGTGCCGAGGTAAGCAGAGATGATGGAAGTGGTATTGACTGTGATATTTTTGATAAGTTGCAAATGTGGTGGCTGTCAGCTTGTATTCATTACGAATATAATGCAATTGGTTATTGAAGTGAGAAGGAGAGCCTGAAAGAAATATCACTCCAAGATGAAACGCGGAAGTAATCAAGGGGAAAGAAAATTCCTCGCATGCCCAATATTGCTGAGCCTTAAGAAAAAGAAGATATGATAGCCGGCAGCGTCTTGCGCCTCTCAAACTTATAACTAAAACATTACACTGACTTACTCTGATAATTAGCTGAGGTGTGCTCTATCTCTTTCTGCTTTCGCTCATCTCCGATAGATAACGGTAGATCTACTTTGCTATTAAAAATCTTACAACTAATCTGTCATAAGATGCATGTTATTTTCTGTTTTACTTTCATCTTCACTTCCCTATTACATAATATCGTCGCTGGAACGGTAAAAGGTTGTATCCCACAATACTCTTCCTATCCATTATTCTCCTTAAGACTGGCCACGCCTCCCAGCCACATATGGATACGCAGTCCATCAGAACAATGTCCGTTGTGTTCTTTTTCCTATGTCGACGATTAAACGAAAATGAACCTTACATGCATTGCACACTAGGAGTGCGTAAATACGTAATGCAAACTTGCATTCCTGCAGTACGGTACTGTAAGGTTCATTTTCCTTTACACATGGGCATAGGAAAATGAACACAACAAAATTTGTTCTGATGGACTGCATATCCATATGTGGCTGGGAGGCGTGGCCAGTCTTAAGGAGAATAATTGATAGGAAGAGCTTTGTGGAATACAACCTTTTACCGTTCCAGCGACGATATGATATTCAGTGCAACACTTTCTTAGTAATTTTTTCTTTAATCTATCTATTCATTATGTTGAAAATGAATAATTCTCTGTAAATTATAGATTATTGTAGTTGCGATTTTTAGTCTGTGAGAAACGTGGATGATAGCCGAAACCACAGAAAGTTGCAAGTATTAAAATGCCGTGGATAACACTGTCACGTTGAGCCCTTATTAGAGTGTTCATTTTATTGTTGTACTGTCATTTGTTGAGTGTACAAGGAACATTCATATTGTTAAGTCTTGGAAATTTGGAGTGACCAGGACATATATTTCAGAATTCTACACAAAGTTTGGCGCCGGTGGTCTATTGTCCGCAAGATAAATTAAAGAAGAGGTGTTGCCACCTGGCGCGCGCGCGACCTTCTCGTGCATGCTTCAGGGCAAGGGAATGATGGAAGACAATGGCAGTGACCAATGGACCACATTTCTGAAACCCGACACAAGGCTAGAAAGTCATACGACATAAGTTTAAAGTAAGCGTAGGTGACGCGATGATTTGAACCAATGGAAAGGGAGCATCGTTTCAATATTGGAAATACATTAGTTAAAACGAGAGATTTGCCCTGAATGAGCATACGACAACGTCTGTGGGGGCGAAATAATCAAAGTGATCAGCGCGTGAGTTTTCTGTCTATTCGGCAGGAGTCTCCGAAGTAGTCTAGTCGCGAGAAGAAGCGTTTATTTACTGCGTGTGTGGAGTTGGAGAAGTCAGGTATAGTAAGTCTTGATCGTGTGCCGGGACATTCTAACACTAGCTCTATATGCTCAGACTTTACATAGTTATTCATCATTAGAAGCGAGCTCCGTATATTTTGTAGGCATGGGACCAGAAAGAACAATGCCGAGATAACAACTCGTTCATTAAGTACTAACATTTCTGGGTGGAAGTGAAGTTGAAAAATTGGAAATTTTATTGTCTGAATAATTTAGGTCGAAAGAACAATCCGATATGAACTTTTACACGTATAGTTGCCTTTCTATTTCAAGTTTATACCTGGGTGGGGTAAAGTAGATTCTCACGCGACGCGAACGCCTTATACATAGCAGTTTCTAGTCCAGCATTGTGTACTGTTACCATATGTAGAATTGTGACATAATACGGGTGAAATACTGAGTGAGAAGAAAAATTTACATAGTTATGATATTAAATAAACAGTGAGTTGTCGCGTGGCTGAATAAGAACTGGTTCTCATGGTCACCGGAAAGACTACCACCGAGTGTTGTAATTGTATGTGGCAGGTTACATTGACATTCTCATAGGACACGAAGGCGATAAAAGCGTTCTTGATTCACCCGGAACGACGTGGGTTCGAAACCCCGTCAGGAAGTCGTAAAATTTAAGAAACGAGATTTCCACTCCCGGAGGTGCACATGGCCCTGAGGTTCACTCAGCCTACACCAAAAATGAGTACCAGGTTAATTCCTGAGATCAAAGGCGGCCGGGCGTAGAGCTAACCACTCAACCCCATCAAGTGCCGAGGTTACGGATAGGAGCTTGCCTCCGGAAGATAGTGGGTTCGAACCCCACTGTCGGCCGCCCTGAAGATGGTTTTCCGTGGTTTCCCATTTTCACACCAGGCAAATGCTGGGGCTGTACCTTAATTAAGGCCACGGCCGCTTCCTTCCCAATCCTGGGCCTTTTCTATCCCTTCGTCGCCATAAGACCTATCTGTGTCGGTGCGACGTAAAGTCAATATCAAAAAAGTGGTTACTGATAGTGGAAGCCTTTACGTTCCGCCCCTCCAAGGGCCTTCATGGTCTGTACGGACATGATTTTGCTTTTTTTTTACTTGACCTTACTTGCGAAGATATTATATTTCTCAGAACGATTCAATACATGTTAAACGCGTAATTATAAAGGGTATACTCGGTGTTCTTGATACTTGCAAGTACATATGCTGGTTACTTTCTTTTTCCTAAAATTAGTTACAATTTTAATCCGGGAAATGTAGCCTGAATATTTTCATAAAGGGATGATTTTCTCTTCCACAAAGCTAAGACTCAGTTTACAAATACATTTTAATATTTCCCATTAGCTGTTTGTAATTGAATAATTAGAAACCTCCATTGGAGGATGATCTAGGTTGAGTGGCTCAGATGGTAGGATCGATGGAGGTTCGGTCCAGTGGTTGTTCTGTTATACCAGCCTCGTGTCAGTTGATTTACCAGCAAGTAAGGAAACTCATCTAGGACGAAACATCCGACACCTCGGCGTCTGGAAACAGTAAAAGTAGTTAGTTTGACGAAAAACCAATTAATGCATTATAATAATTCTTATTAATGTATATTCCTGTTCGTTGCCTGAATGTTCAGCACTGAGTCTTCAGTTCATGGGGTACCGGGTTCGATTCCTGGCCTATTGAGGTTTAAAATTGCATTTTATTAATTCACCTGACTTTGGGACTCGGTATTTGTGTTTGTTCCAAGACACTCGTCATCAAATTCACAAAACATAGCGCGCTACAAATCATCACATAAACATGTCATAGTAAATACATCCCTCCATATGCGGTTGGCATAAGGCAGAGCGTTCAGCCGTAAAACAGAACGAAGTTCACATGTGCGACATAGTGTGTGGGGAAAGCGGAAGAAGGAAGGAATGATTATTATTATTATCATTATTATTATTATTATTATTATTATTATTATTTCCGCCTGTTGCAATTTCTTGATGGATACAGTATTTTTGTATCCGTCTCTTGGCACAAGCCAGAGCAAAGTGTCGCTTCCACGAAGTCCCAGTCTCATCCATGGCTGTGACAATATGGAAGCTGCTGGGGTATGGGTGGTGCTGAGTAATGACATTTCTGGCGCAACTGGTGTCTGAGTGTTATGAAAGGTGTTGCTCATAGGATCATTCGTGCTGCAGTGGCACCTTCTGGTCCAGTGAGGAAAGCAATGGCAAACTACCTCACCCCTCATCTTGCCTAGTATGCCTCATTTGGCTCTGCCAGTGGTTTTTGCAGTTTCCCTATAACTGCATAGCCTTTAGTGGTGCTATTTGAGGATCCAACCAGCCTCTGGGCTGATGACCTAACAGACAGACAGATTATTATCATTTTTTTTCTTTGCGTTTAGGCCATCTGTGGACCACGGTGCTTGTGTTCTAGCTGTGTCTTTGTCTTCGTCTGCCCCTTTTAGCATACTGGATTGTGTTCTTAGTGGCCTCTTGAGCCTTCCTGTTGGCACAGTATTCCTTCATTTTCTCGCTGAATTCTTTCCTGCGCTCCTCTGACCAATTCCCGGCTCATTTGTGGCTAGCTGATGTAAGGGATGTTAGGAAAGGTTTAGTTTTGACCATTAAACGGTATGCATTTCTGTCAGTAATGGCGGCTTGATTAATATTAAGCTCTGCAAGATCTTTTTCCACTTGTTTGGTCCAGGGGAATCCAGTAGCTTTGCCTTTGTTAGCAACCTTGAAGATCTTATGGGATAATCTATTAGGATGCATTCTATATAGGTGTCCATAGAAAGTCAGACGGTTTCTCCTGATGGCATCTATGAGGTTTTCTTGATGCTGGTAGAGCTCATTGTTGGGTTTGTACCATCGCCTTCCATCTGGTAGGATCCTTGGCCCTATTTTTCTTCTCAGGAAATTCCGTTCTTGCACTTCCAGGGCTCTCAGTGGGTTTTTTTTTAGTTAGGGATAGGCATTCTGCTGCATAGAGGACTGATGGTCTGACTACTGCATTATAGTGTCTCAGTTTTACATTCTTTGATAAATGCTTTGAGGCATACAGCTTTCTGCAGGCATGGTAGGCCTTGTCTAATTTGATTCTCCTTTTTTCAAGAGCCATCGTTTCACTTAGGTCCTCCGATACCCACTCTCCGAGGTACTTCACATTTTTAGCTCTCTTGATGTGTTTTGTATCACTGACTCCCATTGTTGTAGGGGCATCTTTGATGTTGGTCATAAACTCGGTCTTTCCAATGTTGATCATGAGGCCCGCTTTAGCTGCAATTGAGTGCAGTGTTTGAAGCTGCATAGTGGCCTCATGCATGTCGTTTGCTAATAAAGTAAGGTCATCAGCAAAGGCCAGGCATGGAAACCTCAGGTTGTCTGATTTAAACCCCATTCTTAATCCGGTGTTCTCAGGTAATGACCTGGTCCATTCTCTTATGATCTTTTCCAGGACACAGTTAAATAATATGCATGAGATACCATCTTCTTGCCTCACCCCTGTTTTGATTGTGAAGCTCTCTGATAATTGACCTCTAAACTTAACTTTGGAAGTGGTGTTGTGCAGGGTGGCTTGCACCAACCTATTAATTTTTTCGTTTAGTCCCAGTTCTCTTAAGGTGTTGAAGAGTGTGATCCTATCAACGGAGTCGTATGCCTTCTGGAAGTCGACAAAGATAGCTACCCACTGTCGGCATCTTTTCTTGCTATATTGAAGGATGGTCTTCAGATTTTGTATCTGTTCAGCAAAAGACCTTGCAGTTCTGAACCCTGCTTGATATTCTCCTAATTCCTTATCCAGTTGTCTTGTTATGTGCTGTTCCAGAATCTTGGAAAAGACTTTATACGATACTGAAAGGAGTGATATTCCTCTATAGTTGCTGGGATCTGTTTTGCTTCCCTTCTTGTGGATTGGATGGATAACAGCTGATGTCCAATCATCTGGGAGCCTTTCCTTAGCCCATATGTCCAGGATTACTTTGTGTATGTGCCTGAATGTTTGCTCACCAGCTTGTTTCAACATTTCTGCCACTATTCCGTCTTCTCCAGGAGCTTTGTTGTTCTTGAGAAGTTGAATGGTCTCCCTTACTTCTTCAGAGGTGGGAGGAGGAATGTCTTTGGTGTCCGGGTTAGCTAGTTCTCTAACTGGGAGGCGCTGCGCAGGTTCCTCAGCATTCAAAAGTCCTTGGAAATAATCAGCTAGGGTCTTGATGCAGTCATCATCATTGAGGCACAATGATCCGTCTGTTCTCTGGAAGTGTAAAGTTTGGGGTGTGAACTGGGTCGTCTGTTGTTTTAGACCTTTGTATAAGTGTCTGGAGTTGTTTTTTCCAAAATCCTCCTCGGCTTGCTTAATCAGTTCTTGGTTGTATTTTCTTTTCGCCCTTCTTATGATGCTGGAGGTGTTCTTTCTTTGTGTAATAAAGGCTTGTAGGTTGGTTTCGTTTTTATGATGGTTCCATTTGAGCCATGCTAGTCGCCTGGATTCTATAGCCTCATCGCATTCGTTTGACCACCATGGGTGCTTGTTTCCTTTAGGTCTGTTGGGGGTCGTCTTCTGAGCCGCGTCTGTTATAGCATCCCGAAGTGGGTCCCAATTTGTAGTGGTGTTAATCCTATTGATGTGTTGGTTCAGACTCTCTTGGTAACTTGCATTGTCTTCTTTAAGTTTGGTGATATCAAACCTAGGAATCTTCTTTTTCTTCATAAGCATAGCCTTGGTCTTATACAGTGGTTTCAGATTCATCTTAACCATGGACAGGTAATGATCGGAGTCTATGTTAGCTCCTCGTAAAACCTTCACGTTCATAATGTCGCAGTGGTGCTTCTTATCTATTGCTACGTGGTCAATTTGGAACTCGCCCATCATGCTGTTTGGGCTGCGCCACGTCATGGCCTTCCTAGGTAGGCGTTTAAAAGCCGTAGACTTCAAGAGTAATCCATACTTGGTACACAGACTGATTAGCCGTTCCCCATTCTTGTTGGTTCTCTTATGGGCGGGGTACCTTCCTACAATCTTCCGGTATTTCTGTTCTCTCCCAATCTGAGCGTTGAAATCTCCCAGCAGTATTGTCGTATGATGATGTGGGATGTGGTCTAGGGTTTCCTCAAGGGTGTCCCAATACTTATCTGTAGTCTCTGGGTTTTTCTTGTTAGAGTCATTGGTAGGAGCATGGAAGTTAACCAAAGAGTATCCCCTATTGCTAGACCTGAAGGATATTACTGAAGTTCTATCATTGGGCGAAGAGAAGCCAAGTATGTTAGCAACTAGTTTGTGGTGTACTGCGAACCCTGTCCCCAGGAAGGGTACATTCATCATGACTCTCTTACCAGGCTTTCCCTTATATATTCTACTAGCATGGTACCCGTGCTTCGCTACGGTATTATACTGAAATTTATAACTGCATGCTTATTGTTTTAGATATATAATCCGCCGAAATTCGCGATCTGACACGTTTTCAGCGAGAATCCACCAAAATTCCCGATCTGACTCGTTTTCTATTAGATTACGGCATGTTTCCTCCCATTTTTCAATCTTCCTTTCCAGAAATCGATTTCGTACTTCCCGGGCTAGGCTCAGGTATTCTTCCCGGTCAGTTGGGTCCGTAAATTTTTGCCATACCGTATATTCCTATAATCATTTTTAATCTGGATAAAATCCTTCAGGAGATCCGGCGTGGTGTCTTATTGGGAGCCTTGGCGGCACTGAACCCGCGGCCGGCTGCATTCTTAGTCATTACCCGTCCAGGAGCCGTTTCCAGCGCGGTCCGCACATTTAACGACGGTCCGGAACATTATTATTATTATTATTATTAGTATTATTATTATTACTATTATGTGTTGCTGGGATGAATGATGACAGGGAAAACCGGAGTATCCGGAGAAAAACCTGTTCCGCCTCCGTTTTGTCCAGCACGAATGTCATATGGAGTGACCGAGATTTGAACCACGGAACCCAGCTGTGAGAGGCCGGCGCGCTGCCGCCTGAGCAACGGAGGATCCTTATAAGTACATTAAGAACAGTAAAATCAATTGGTCTCACCTCCTTTTACACCCCACCGCCGTTAGTTTTTATTGCCAACCCTCCCCCCCCCAAAAAAAAAAATTAAAAGAAGGCGTGTTTCTTTATGTTTAAGGGAGATTCCAAACACCAATGTTCACGTCTATTACCTTCAGTTTTGAGAGATAAGTATCCCCATAAATATAATTTACTTTTGTCACTTCATTTCAAACTACTCCCCCCCCCCAAGTGAATTTTCCCGCAAAAAATACTTGTTTCTTTAATAGTGAAGGATCTTCTAAATACCAATTATCACGACTCTAACTTCTTCACTTTTTTATTTATGTGTCCTCATGAAAGGAATTCAACTCCTTTACACTCCCGCAGCCCAAGATGGTTCCCCCCCCCCCCCAAACGCGTTTTTCTTTGTTTTTAAGGGAGATCCAAATACGAATTTTCACGTCTGTAACAACTTTAGTTTTTATTAGATGTATATATTCTCATACAATTAAAGTCAATTAATTTTTTAATTCTTTCACCCCCTCCCCCCCCCCGCTTCATTGGATTTTCCGAGAATACGTGTTTCTTTACTTTTAAAGCAGATTGCAAATATCAAATTTCACGTCTGTAACATCTTCATTTTTAAGATATCAGTAGCCTAAATAAAAGAATTCAACACCATTTTCAGTCACTTTCACCCCCCCTCCACCCGAGTGGTATTTCAGAAAATTAAAAATACACGTTTCTTTATGTTTAATAGAGATAAAAATACCATTTTTCACTTCTGTAACATGTTAAGTTTTTTAGATATACTGTAAAAATTCTCATTTTAAAATTTCACCCCTTTTCGGTTCCCCTTAAATGGAGTTTCCAAAAACAAATCACCTATGTTTCTTTACATTTACAGGAGATTCCAAACACCCACTTTTTACGTCTGTAACATTTTACGTTTCCAAGATAATCTTTCAAAAAATTCACCCCAATTTGTCACTTCTGTTTAACCGCCATTAATAGGATTTTCCAAAAACTAAAAAAATACGTGTTTCTTTATTTTTAAAGGAGATCCCATATATACATTTTCAGTTCTGTAATATCTTTCGTTTCTGAGATATATGTAACCTCATTAAAGGCATTCAACCCATTTTTCACCCTTTTACACCCCTCCTATTGGGATTTACAGGAAACAAAAAAATACGTGTCCCTTTATTTTAGAGGAGATTCTAACTATCAAATTTTACATCTGTAAATTTTAAAGTTTTAAGATGTAGACACATTCATTTTAAAAAATTCACCTCCCTTTTCACAACTCAATATTTGGATTTTCCAAAAACGAAAAAATACGTGTTTCTTTACATTTAAAGTAGATCCCAAATACCAATTTTCAGGTCTGTAATATCATCAGGTTCTGAAATATAAGTAGCCTCATTAAAGGCATTCAACCCATTATTCACCCTTTTACACCCTTCCTATTGGAATTTTCCGAAAACAAAAGAATACGTGTTTCTTTATTTTTAAAGGAGATTCTAAATACCAATTTTTACATCTAAAAACTGTAACAATTTTGAGATATAGATACACACATTTTAAAAAATCACCCCCTTTTAACCCCTCCATTAATTGGATTTTCCAAAAACAAAAAAACACGTGTTTCTTTAAAGGAGATCCCAAACACCAATTTTCAGGTCTGTAATTTCTTCAGTTTCTGAAATATAAGTAGCCTCATCAAAGGCATTCAACCCCTTTTTCACCCCTCCTATTGCGATTTTCCGAAAACAAAAAATACGTTTTTCTTTATGTTTAATGAAGATTCTAAATACCAGTTTTTACATCTGCAAACTTTAAAAGTTTGGAGATATGGATTCACTCATTTTAAAAATTCACCCCCTTTTCACCCTCCCATTAATTGGATTTTCCAAAAACAAAAAAATACGTGTTTCCTTATTTTTAAAAGAGATCAAAAGTACCAATTTTCAGGTCTGTAATATCTTCAGTTTCTGAGATATAAGTACTGGTATCCTGATTAAGGGCATTCAACCCATTTCCCCATTTTCACCCCTTTTCACCCCTCCTATTGGGAATTTCTGAAAACAAAAAAATACGTGTTTCCTTATTTTTAAAGAAGATTCTAAATACCAATTTTTACATCTGTAAACTTTTAAACTTTCGAGATATAGACACACTCATTTTAAAATTTCACCCCTCATTTCACCCCCTTAGCGAAGGAATATCCAAAAATCCTCTCTTAGCGGGCACCTACATCTTAATATGAATATATCCCCAAAATTTCATTTCTTTACGTAGAGTAGTTTTGGCTCTGCGATGATGAATCAGTCAGTCAGTCAGGACAAGTTATTTTATATATATATAGATATTCTTGAGACTCCATGGCATCTTCATCTGGGAACCGTGTCTCTTGTAAGGCTGTAATGCTGATGTTCTTGTCTTTCAGGATTTCAAGGGTATGTTTAAGTTTCCCGGTCTTGATCAGCGAGTTAATATTGATCGTAGCTAGGTATGTGATGTTCCTTTTTCTTTTAGTTCTGACTGGGTCAGATGAAGGCATAGGTCCCCCAGAATCCGATGACCTATATGCCCCGTCATGAACGGGGGTGGATTGGTTACCACCTGGGGATTTATCATTATTGTTTTCGTACTTCATGTTTGATACAGTCTATCACACAAGTGTGTATAGTTGGTCACCCGAAAGTGACGAGTTGTTGACTATCAAGGTTGCAAGCCTTGAAGCCCCCAGCACTGATCGGTTCACTGACCCAGTTTCCCGCTGGGATTGGTTACCCAACCTTCCACTGGGTTGCTCAGCTTAACAGGGACACCTCTTGTAAGTTACGCGCTGGAGTTGGAGTGAAAGAGGCTAGTTTGATTCTCTTGCTGAATCCAATATTTTATGTTGCAGATACCCCGCAACGACGCATTTCACTCCCATTTGCCCGGAGCCACAAGTACTCCTCCCAGGTTAATTCCTGGGACCATTATTATTATTATAATTATTGAGGATGTAAATTTCCCATTAGTCCCTTACACATTATTTTCCATTTCAATTTATTTATTTTACAATTGTAAATACTCTTAGTGAGTGACTCTTGGCATCCAAGAAAGTCTGAAAACACCCTCTTAGTATTTTATATTTCCTAGTTCGAATTTTTGCACTATGTGTTATTAATACTTAGAGCAAACGCAGAACCAAGCTATGTCTAGAGGTAATATCTGAAACGTCTTTCTTACTGTCTTGAGTTTCAGATATGTGATTTTTTTTGCCTGTTTCGTACTCGAAGTAACTAACTTTCCTCCTTAACACGGAGGAGACTTGCTCCATCACGTAATGCCGCCCTGCTCGGTGAGAGGGAGAGACAGGAGGAGTAGATCTTTTGCTCGTTTTAGTCTGCAAGTGATCATCCTTACATGTTGTTGTTCACTAACTGGAAGCTTGTAAGCTTTCAATGATACGAGTTAAAATGCATTGAGCGAGCATGGAATAGCAAGCAGCTCATGTACACTACACGTGTACGAGAAAGGAATGTGCAGTGAATTCTTAGTGCAAGTGTCAGACTGTCATTACTTTAACATACAGTAAAATAGAAGACAAAGCATTCCGCAAACTCCGACACAAAATAATGAATATCTAGAATGAGTCGGAGTAAATGAAATGAGCCTCCGCGTGTTTCAGGTCATGTGACTATATTGAAATCATTACAGTGTCAGATCAAATGGTAGTATAGGTATACTTGCTAGAAGTCTGCACGGACTCGGGATTAACTTGGACAGTGACTGTTGAGTTCGAGCTGCGTTCGGGCAGCGCTCAGGCTTGGTAAAAAGGTGGCGTTTAGCAACAGGGCAGCAACCCTTAAAATATTCATTTCTATGTATTTACCACTTGACACCAGGTAGGATCGATTTGTGTTTTCTTCGGGTGACATTTACGTCGTCGTAAAAGTTTTCAGTCCCTACCCTGAAACGGTGGGGCGGGCCACCTAAAAGGTAACGCCCTCTCTCTGGCTAGGAGAGATGACGGGGTTGTGGAGTATTGTTGAGAAGAAGGAGATGCGAATTTGTGGTGTGAAAAGGAGAAGAGATACGAAGAAGGGACCTCTTGGCTAAGATGTATAGGCTTTATTCATAGTTACATACAGATAATACAGACATACAGAGTAAAGAGAGTTAGAAAGATGTGCAGGGGAAAAGGTGAAGAGCAAAGAGGTGATAAAAGGAGGAGAAGTTAACAAGTGAGGTAAGTAGAAGGTGAAGATTGTCGGAGGAAAGCGGATGTTGTGAAAAAGAACTAGGTGGGGGTGGGTTAAAATGAAAATTGGAAGTATGAGGTTGTGGAGGAGGGGCTGACGGGGGACGCCGACGAGGAGAGGGAGATCGGTTCAAGGGTTGGGGAGGAGTGCGGGAAGGTTCGACGCGATAATGCCGGCCGTAGACACGCAATCCTAGGTTAATGAGGCGTTGTGCGGACTCAGGCGTCAGGAGATGGAGGCGCAGCAGGTATATAGGTTCACCGGCGTTGAAGATCGGGGTGGCGCGTTGTACCCGAAGTTCTGATTTGCGAAGGTCGTTTACGGTGAGGTCAGAAGGGAGACCGGCATCGCCCCCAGTACGGCACAGCTATACGTTGTCCGTTGTTTTGACGGTGGTGGTGGCGACGATAGGCGATGTGCTGGAGTGGACGCATCTGAAGCTCTGCGAGTTATTGGACAGGGGAAGGAGAAGGAGGGGGAGGAAACGTCATTAGGGGAAAAGGATGGGTCAATACGGTAGTTGTGATAGGAATGTTAGAGAAGTGGTGGTGGCGGGGGCAGTAGTAGTGCTGATGACAGGGGAGGAGGAGTGAGAGGTCGAAGGTAGGGGTGGTTGGCGGTATGAAGGAAGTGTTGGTGCTGGAGGTGAAGTAAATGGTGCAGGCGTTTTTTGAACGTTGGCGGGGAGCTGTGCCACGATGTGTTGAGGCGTAGTTATCACTCGACGAAGATAATGATGGATCAGTGCTCCATGATGAACGATGTGGTCGCGGTCAGCTGAAGAGGGAAAATATAGCAAGACGACTTCTGCGGGTTCTGAGCCGTCGAAGAACCTGGAGTCATAATGGACACAAGATGGGCGAAGGTCATGGAGGATGTCCTCTCCGGGATGACTAGGTTGACATCACAAGTTAGACAAGGGAATATAGTGGGAAGGCCGACCTCCAACTCGGTGCCAGCTTATTTGCTTTATTAGGGTCGGCAGGATTCGAAGTAAAGGCGAGGCGTCACCCGGCCGACAAAAGAATGAGAGGTGACATTTATGCTGTGCCACCATCTGTAATCTCTTCAGGAACCAAATTCCATATAGTGCTTTTTAATTTTTCAATATGGATGCATAGCGTACAAAAACCAATAATGAAGCGTAAAACTGATGCATGTAAAGCAAACGTTGATTGGCTCCAAACCAGAGAAATAGTTCTAGAAAAGTCACCACCGATGTCAGGTTGACATGAGAAAAATCTTTCACGATTCTGTTCAAGAAATTAACATAAAAACGAAGAGCGCTGGAAGGCCTACATCCACATTTTTACGAGAACGTTGTAACCATTATGGCAGTCCGGCCCCGCGGTGTAGGGGGCAACGCAGCAGCCTGTCACCCGGCGGCGCCGTGTTCGATTCCCGGCCAGTTCAGTGTTATTTAAATGTAAATTATTAATATTCTCGACCTGGGGACTGGGTGTTTCAATACTTTACATTTTAGCCATTTACATGATACACGCAGGTTCCACACATATGGTGCAAGTAGGGGCAAAAAATCTTCATAGGTCAACGCCCCGAACAAATAGAATTAAATAAAAACCATTATAGCATAATGGGAATGTAATTTCCATTGCGAAGCTAGAACACTTGAATATTGTATATGAAAATCTTAAGTTTATAAATATTGATTGTTTGAAATGTAGCGGAAAAATATTGCATACTTGTGGAAAAATACATTTTCTGCCTTCCTTTTCATATTATGTATGCTTAAAATGTAACGAATTTTGTCAGCCAAGTCTGGAGTAAGGAAGGCTAGGAACACACCCTTAGACACCCTCAGATGCCAATTCTAGAAAAAATTAGTTAATTTAAAGTCAGGAAAATTTTGGACAAACAAACCGTGTTGGGCGATAAACTAACCTCGGGTTCGGGTTCGGTTCAAACCGGGCGAGAGTCAGGCAGCTCCTAGGAACATCGGCCAGTGCACACCTCTAGTACTTGCTCCTCCTATGTCAGGAGGATGTAGCACCCACTCAGGACTGGGTACATGTTTCTGGAAAGAATCACACAGCCGTAGTAGCCTCTTCTGAGACAATTTGGACTACAGATGCTACAATCCGGTCATGACATGATCCATGTAAGTGTAAGCTGGCGTTCAGGAGGTGGTGGTTTGGAACCCCGCCGTAGGCAGTCATAGGAGATAATTTTATTTTACAAGTTTAGAAATGAGCACACAAATCTGTTCCAACAGACAGCCGAAAGTGTACATCAAATGAATGCAACGTGGCTGTTCCATAATTCAGACCACAGCCACTTCCTTCCCAGTTCTATCCTTTCCATATCCAGTGATCGACGGAAAACTATCTGTGTTCACACGACGCTAAATTATAGCAAAACTTTTATATTTCTGTTAATTTGTAAGAACTTTATTCTCTATGTCGACTTTTAATACATAAAATTACAGTTTTCCAGTACATATAAGATCAGGAAAGTGAAACATATCACCATGTCATTATTGAATGATTTCTTTTCTAGGTATTTTCTAATTTATTGTATTAATAAAATGTCTTCCTTATCGGGTATTGTTTTGTGGTTTCTTAATCTCATATCACTTTCAACAGACGTGAAAAACTTACAGGTTATATACTAGCAAAGAATGAAAACCAACGGAATTTTCCAACATTTTAAGTGTTTTAGCACTTAACTCTCCAGTTTGGTTTTACAGTCCTTACATTTTAAATTGCTCATGAATAATACTTATGAACATTATACACTGCAACCAGTGCCCATTTCCTGTGTGAGAATGGGAAACCCCGAATTAAATATACGTTCAGTGCCATTAAATGCTAAATGGTGGGAAGGACAAAAACTGTACTTTAAGTCTAAACACATACTGCGTCAAGTATGTTCAAAAATAATTAAAAAATACTACTGTTGGAAGATGAAAACTTAAGTGCCGATACCTGTTAAACAAGGAAAAACTAAGGAAGTATAATGTCAGCGGGACACGAGGCAAGCGAGCAAAGAAAAGTAGTTCCGCCAGGAAAGTGAGAGCGAGCTACGAATTTACTAACAAGGAACGGAGCCAGCATAGCGTGTGGTACATTTGAAGGGCGTGAGAGATAACTCATAGTTTATAACAGGACAAGAAACCATCCTTTTTACTCAAATTATCCACACTCTCTGCTTGTTCTCCTCCTCGTCTTTTATTCTCTTACTTTAGAAATGTACACTTGAATCTGCCCCACCGAACTCGCAAAAATGTACATCAAATCACTAGAAAAATACGCCAGAGACCTAAAATAAATCTTAAGGCATTCGCAGTGAAGAAAATGCAGAGTCATCATTTTCGGGGTCTAGAACTGTCTATAACGAAAGCCGTTTATACCGGATATCACTGATGATCGCTACCAAATCTAGAGCTCAAAATGGGTTGCGGCGGGCGCTGCATAATGAAGATATTACAGACCTGAACTAGCAAGTAGAAATTTTTAAACGGGACTATACAAGGTCAGAGCCGCAAATTTTGACGTAAAGTAGGCTGCGTAGCGTGTGATATGTATTGTCGAAATAAGCTACCTCGTCAGTACAGGTTTGAATTCTTTTATTAGTTATATTAGTTTTCAGTAACACATTTACACATACAATGCGATTGAAGGCAATGTACATAAATATCAAGATATTTTCCACCTTTGGAGCAGTAGGCTTCGGTAGCACCACTCTCCATTCACCTTGCTCTGTCGGCTTAATTTGCGAAACGACCGATAAGCCTTTCAAAGTTCGAGAGAGTTAACTTTATACCTTTTGGAATTATGACAGCCGAGCTGAGTGGCTCAAACGGTTGAGGCGCTGGCCTTCTGACCCCAACTTGGCAGATTTGATCTAGGCTCAGTCCGGTGGTATTTGAAGTTGCTCAAATACGTCAGCCTCGTGTCGATAGATTTACTGGCACGTAAATGAACTCCTGTGGGAATAAATTCCGGCACCTCTGCGTCTTTGAAAACTGTAAAGTAGTTCGTGGGACGTAAAAAAAAACCGAACCCCATCGCACTACAGCCCCTTCAAGGGCCTTGGCCTACCAAGCGACTGCTGCTCAGCCCGAAGGCCTGCATATTACGAGGTGTCGTGTTGTCAGCACGACGAATCCTCTTGTCCGTTATTCTTGATTTTCTAGACCGGAGCCGCTATCTCACCGTCAAATAGCTCCTCAAATTTAATCACGTAGGCTGAGTGGACCTCGAACCAGACCTAAGATCCAGTTAAAAATCCCTGACCTGGCCGGGAATCGAACCCTGGTCCTCCGGGTTACACCAGTGTTCCGGCTTAGTGGGAAGTATAGGAATTATTATTATTATTATTATTATTATTATTATTATTATTATTATTATTACTATTATTATTATTATTATTATTGAACCAGCTTAGTTGATGTTTTGGCCTTCTTCTCCTCCCTAAATCTCTTCATCCTCTCGAAGAGCTTCTTCCTTCGTTCTTCTGTCCAAGTTATTGTGGCGCTGGTGTCGGGTTTGTCTTCAAACTGGTGATTGTCGATTTTGGTTCTGAATTTACATCTGTCCTATAAAATGTTTTCCGAGATGTTGATTTCCTGAAAATCTGTTTCAATTTCACGAAGCCAGCTGATCTCGGTTTTAAATGAAAGGGCCAGGTTGGGAATTCTTTTGTTAGTTTGTTACTGTTCATTCTGATAATGTGTCCATAAAATTTCAACCTTCCTTTCCGAAAAGTGTGAGATATTACTTTCGGAATGACAATATATTTCCTGAGATGATTTCTTCCTCCACATTCCCTCTATACAAACTGGGCCAAGATTTTTTCTTAACATTTGCCTCTCCTGTTTCTCTACGTCTTTGGTTAGAGATCCACCACCAATGATTAATGTTAATGTTATTATTATTATTACTACAAGCCATTATATTCCCTAGAATTCGTTTGTTATCATTTAAAAGTAATTTCCTTCGCACTTCTTCGCAGTATAGGCTAATTTTCTCAGATGTTCACTATTTGATTTTGCTTTTGCCACATATGCGTTGAAACCACGGTGACGAGTCAGGATACATATCACAAGACATGCTAAAATGCTGGAGTCTAGACTTACCCCAATTGTTAGCCGCTCTACAGCATGATTTAAGTATGCAAAGATGCCAGCACTAGTGCATCATCCAAAGACGTCATACTGAAGTCAGAGCCTGGAAATTGTCCTTTATCTTTATTTTTATGAGGTACTAAACAACGTCGTCACTTGTGCTGTCTAGAAATTATTTAGATTTAAAAAAAAAACATGTTTCTGTGAGCTCCTCCGCCGGAGTACGGTTCCGAAAGTATGAATGTATTCTACGTGAAACTGTAATCGATTAACACACGTTAGATAATTTACACCGTGATGCGAGTACGTAATCGTAAATTCTACATCGCAACATCGTCGCATGATATGCTCGTGGTCGTACTGATGTGACTCATGAGTACGGACTCACATATTCTTGCACGCTGGAAAGCAGGTTTTAAACTACTTGTGGAGCCTCCATGTCCTTCTGCGGGATCAAACGAACTTAAAAGCCTTTTCAATAATTCCTCATTTCCAAAACAATCTGTTCTCCCAATAATGCACAATAATGATTACTTTTTGTTTCCTTTTTTCCTGTTTGTTTCACGTCTCTTCTGGCGTATGACAAGCAGGGTATAGGAATATGCTGAACACTTTTATATAGCAAATCTCACAGCACATATATCAAAATAGAATAATCTTATTCGCAGCATCAGTATTTTCCTCGTAGGCCTTTAAAATGTTTCATATTAGTAGAAGCCACCTTCGTACAGGCCACGATGGCCCGAGTATGAGTGAAATCCATAACCTTTGTATTCAGAGAGATACGAATAGATCAGTTAGCTCTATGCCTACGGCTGCCTTTACTCATTCCTGACGACTGATGATTGGTCCCTAGCGCCATGTGCCTCTGCAGAACAGATAATCTCGATTCGTTTCCAACCTCCCGATGGGGAATCGTATACAATTCTTTCGGACTTGATCAAGCACACCTCGGATTGACAGATCCCATCTCCTTGCGTTAATTTTCAAGTATTTCTTCTGTCATTTATTCTATTAAAGGAAACATTGAAAGACATTTGAAATAAATCTACATCCCCTGACTTTATCAAGAAGCTTCTCTCTTACACATCACACCATGCATCTTATTCATAACCTGAAGGAAACAGATATGAAAGCAGCGAAAATAATTGGTGATACAAACAGTGGGGCAACAAGAGTGAAATGAACTCGGTAGCATATAAACCGGCTACGATGGTGAGGTCATGTGATGTGAATGGTAGAGGATTGATGAACGAGAAGAATAATAGATTTGGACATGGTGGGCAGAAGTACATGAGCGGTCATTGAAATAATGCTCAAACTTACCATAGCATTTCTCACTATATCTATTATAATATTAAAGACAGAAATTCATAAATTTAATCACGTAAATTCAAAGCCTTGCTGATTTTAATGGATTGCAATTCACAGTATTTAGGCTTCTAGTTTCTTGTAAGGATTTTATTGAATTTGAGACATTTTTCAAAGTCTCTTTGAAACATGTCGTCATGTTGGTACACATTATTACTGACGTATTGGTACCATTGTTTCCAAATTTTCACCACACATTCATGGGGAGGAGGAAAATGATGTTGGTGAAATTATGCTTGAGGAAGTGGAAAGGATGGTAAATAAACTCCATTGTCATAAGGCAGCAGGAATAGATGAAATTAGACCTGAAATGGTGAAGTATAGTGGGAAGAGTCGTAAAATTAGCGTGGAGTGTTGGTAAGGTTCCTTCAGATTGGACAAAAGCAGTAATTTCACCTATCTATAAGCAAGGGAACAGGAAGTATTGCAACAACTATCGAGGTATCTCATTGATTAGTGTACCAGGCAAAGTATTCACTGGCATCTTGGAAGGGAAGGTGCGATCAGTCGTTGAGAGGAAGTAGGATGAAAACCAGTGTGGTTTCAGACCACAGAGAGGCTGTCAGGATCAGATTTTCAGTATGCGCCAGGTAATTGAAAAATACTACGAGAGGAATAGGCAGTTATGTTTATGTTTCGTAGATCTAGAGAAAGCATATGACAGGGTACCGAGGGAAAAGATGTTCACTATACTGGGGGGACTATGGAATTAAAGGTAGATTATTAAAATCAATCAAAGGCATTTATGTTGACAATTGGGCTTCAGTGAGAATTGATGGTAGAATGAGTTCTTGGTTCAGGGTACTCACAGGGGTTAGACAAGGCTGTAATCTTTCACCTTTGCTGTTCGTAGTTTACATGGATCATCTGCTGAAAGGTATAAAGTGGCAAGGAGGGATTCAGTTAGGTGGAAATGTAGTAAGAAGTTTGGCCTATGCTGACTACTTGGTCTTAATGGCAGACTGTGCCGAAAGCCTGCAGTCTAATATCTTGGAACTTGAAAATAGGTGCAATGAGTATGGTATGAAAATTAGCCTCTTGAAGACTAAATTGATATCAGTAGGTAAGAAATTCAACAGAATTGAATGTCAGATTGGTGATACAAAGCTAGAACAGGTCGATAATTTCAAGTATTCAGGTTGTGTGTTCTCCCAGGATGGTAATATAGTAAGTGAGATTGAATCAAGGTGTAGTAAAGCTAATGCAGTGAGCACGCAGTTGCGATCAACAGTATTCTGTAAGAAGGAAGTCAGCTCCCAGGCGAAACTACTGTATCTTTACATCGGTCTGTTTTCAGACCAACTTTGCTTTACGATAGCGAAAGCTGGTTGGACTCAGGATATCTTATTCATATGTTTAAAGTAACAGACATGAAAGTAGCAAGAATGATTGCTGGTTCAAACAGGTGGGAACAATGGCAGGAGGGTACTCGGAATGAGGAGATAAAGGCTAATTTAGGAATGAACTCGATGGATGAAGCTGTACGCATAAACCGTCTTCGGTGGTGGGGTCATGTGAGGCGAATGGAGGAGGATAGGTTACCTAGGAGAATAATGGACTGTGCTATGGAGGGTAAGAGAAGTAAAGGGAGACCAAGACGACGATGGTTAGGCTCGGTTTCTAACGACTTAAAGATAGGAGGTATAGAACTAAATGAGGCCACAACACTAGTTGCAAATCGAGGATTTTGGCAACGTTTAGTAAATTCTCAGAGGCTTGCAGACTGAACGCTGAAAGGCATAACAGTCTATAATGATAACGTATGTATGTATTCATAGCTGCATGAAACCCTTGAAACTATAGAATTTTAACATTTGATAAATATTTATGTTTTCAGTTATAAATTAAAATTTAAACTTAACACATTATAACTTTCAGCAACAAAGAAGTTCTAGAGTTTCAGTAACACAGTGTTGTCATAAATGGGTGTGAAAATTTTAATATCTCTAGGTTGAGTAGTTTAGGAGCAATGTGTACCTAAATGTAAAAAAGAAAAAAGAATGTTATCGGGAAACTGCAGTGAAAATTTATGCTGCACTTACACATGTCTCAGAAAATTCCAGGACCATATTATTCCTGCTGCTAACTTTCCTGATCTTTTCTTTTCCTCTAACTGTTTCTTTTTTAATTCTACCATACTTAGTGATTTTTTTCACACGGTAACTGTCAAAGTCCCTCATCATCTTCAACATGTTTTCCCCAGGCTCGATAATCATGTCTTCAAGAACATATTTTCTTGACACCATTCCCTCATTGAAACTTATCACTGCATCCAAGACACCTATTTGATAGGTTCTGAAGCCTACAAATTCAGTTTATGGAACACGTTGACAGATACAGTGATTAAAACTTTCATTGACATTCTGTGTGCCACCATGCAAACACTTAGCAAATGAGTGTCAACTCTAAGTCCCTTATATACAGGTTTTATGGCACTCAAAACAGCCAATGGAAGTGAGTCTTTGTGGAGGTGTTTAGGCCCCCCTGACTTTTCTTTCTGAAAGCCGCACCACAGGGCATGTCTTGGTTCCTCATTTTAACATTTTGTGGTGTAATGTTGCTTTTATGGCCGGTTCCATTGCTTGAAGATATCCTGTATTTCTTCTTATAGCAAGCCCAAAATACAGCTGCAGCTTATCAGTTTCTGCATCAGGTAACCTCCCTCGACCACTGATGGGCTTACCATCAGGAAGTTCCTGATTACCCAAATCATTCTTCAGCTTCCTAAGCCTAGTCCCTAACCTCTCCTGCACACTCAAGTTTTTCAATTTTTACAATGTCCGAATATGGTTTACAGTCATTTACTTTTATTACTCCCTTGGAATCACCGTCACCTAGGTACTGCACATATCTGAAACCTCGCTCACACCAAGAACATTTGAACATTGCCACAACACCTGTGGCCTCCATGTTACCACTAGGCCCAACAAAATACTTTTCACATTTATGATAATATTCTGGGTTACAGCACAACCTTGTCCGTACTTTGTCAGGCGTTCTACATACAAGACTTTCGCAGAATCTACAGAGTTATACTTACAATACCATTCAGCGATGTATAACTGCGTTTTTGCCAGTTTCCATCACAAGCAACAACAACATCACTACTATTGTCTTATATAAGCTTTGCTTCTTTAGCTGCATTTACCATACATCCCAAGGAAACATGTTTCAATGAATATAAAATTACGTTGTTGGCTTTGCCAAATGTACTTGATGGAGGTGGCAGGTTCATCATGGAACAAAATACTTGCCTGATATTTTACCTTTCCCAATACACCTCATTGCATAGGAAAATCTAATATTTACCTTGTAAATTCTATTTTTATTCACACTTGATGATATAGATGAATGTTCCTATTTACAAATACACAATACTAGAATGATTTTACTTGCAAGGCCTCTTCTACAGTTTACATCTTCTACATTATTCACACAGTTGACATTTTGACAGTACTTACACATGACATGGTTCTGAACCAAATCAGATATAACATCTAAATCTAATATTACACTGCCACCAGAAGTATCATTTTCTTCCTTGTTTTCCTCTGAAAGATAACTAATCCTTCTCTTTGAAGCACTTGAAACACACTAGTCTGTTATTTTTGTGGGGTTAGAAGATGAGTTATTGTCTTGCACTAACATTCACTGTATTTTTCGTGTATCTGTTGCCTTTATGGTGTTGTTTCCAATTGAAATTCTTAATTCGTGGCATATTTATACACGTTCAAATACCACATATTCTACGAAACACGTTCTAAGAATTACAATTCACAACTTTCGGAGTATGTTTACTTTATGTAAAAACAAAAGCAACCACGTTTCTTTCACTGTGTCCGCGTGTAGTCATTTGTTCACGACACGCAGGAGGTATCAACTTCTGAAACGAGCCATTTCACAAATTCCTCGTGCAATTAGTAGAGAAATTATGATTGTTTGACTAAATATGTCAACAGTGGAGTTTGAAAAGTGGGGCGTGGCAAAAACAAGGCTTCACGTTATTCTTAATTTCTTTGTGAAATCAAATAAAAATACATATAAATTATACGCGTTCTGTTCAAAGAAAAATTCGCTTTTCATATTAAGAGCAAAAAAGGTAATGGAAATTTCCGACCTGTTCACGTACTTCTTTCCTTACGAGAAGCAGAAGTAGACCAAGCTGATGATGGTTAGACAAGAGCCGTGGAACAAAACGAAATAACTGAGCTAATTGCAAATAGAGGAGTGTGGGGACATTTTCCTAATTCACACAACCTTGCAGATTGAACGCTGAAACGTACTGAAATTTAACTGTTCCAAGGTATATAATGAAATTATTAGTCCTAAAGTCCGTATCCATGGCTAAATGGTTAGCGCACTGGCCTATAGTCCAATAGGTCCCGGGTTCGATTCTCAGACGGTTTATTTCAAATGGCTCGCGGCCTGGGTATGTTTATCGTCTTCACCATTAGAATTCCTCACCGATGCGCAGATCGCTTACACTGTATCAACTCGGAAGACTTGAACGATGCTTCGAAAGCCACGGACCGGTAAATTAAACCGTTAAGTTTAACTCGGGCTTCACCAAGCACAGGCAATAACCACATGTTAGGTCTAAATAAACTGGATATATTACATGTCACATTTCATTTGCGAGTGCTGTAGGCTTCCATAACATTAATTTATGGCTAACTTAGGATGATTTGGTAAAAAATGCTTGGAGGGATGCGTTTGAAGAATGTTTTTGACATGTTTGATTAAAAATTCAGTTTCAGGATCCAACATTCAACCCACTCCCAGGTTAAACCGAGGAATCTGATGATATTAAACCTAATAATTTATAACGAAATAGGCCGGGATATGGCTTTGTCGTTGTCACTTATTAGCAACATCAGCAACATGAGTTTCTTGTAAATTTTACTGGTGTTGTTTAGCAAGAACTTGCATGAAAAAAATCAGCATAAGATTTATCCTTTATTTGGAGTGGCTCAACAACAATTTGTGAATTCATGATTTGAACAGAACTTAATGTTTGTCATTTATGAACTACTTTTGGATAATATTCATTAATTTTTGATAATTTGATGCAAATGTTGTAAAAGGGGGCTGGTTTTGCTAACGGACGGTTTTATTTTTATAAAGTTCAGGATTTTTATTGCCACAGTTCTCTTTCAGTTTGTAGTTTTATCTCTTTCTATCGCCTTCAACGGACTAGTGTGGTCCACTCCATCACAGGAATATGTATTTACCACCAATCTCAGAAGGAAAGGAAAGGAACAGCAACGTAGGCCTAGATGATGTAAGACAGTTCTTCGCAAGATAATATACGGGTGAAGTGAAATAACTAATAAATAGCGTCGCAGTGCTAATAAACTATAATTGGCTCCCACCGAATCAGCTTCCCGTTCAGAAACATATGAAACGACATCTACACATCGATATTAAACACATCTAGTACGATAACAGCTCTGTTTACTTTCTGCTTGCTAACACCATGAATTTTATTTTTGAATGTTTATTTTAAGGCCAACATTCTGAAGCCACAATGTATGTCACTATTGTTTTTACCGAACAAGTCGCTGCGCCGTTTGTCTCACGGAGCTATCAGCTTTCATGCGGGTGATAGTGGGTTCGAACCCCACTGTCGGTAGCCTGAATGTGGTTTCCCGTGGTTTCCCATTTTCACAGCAAGAAATTACTGGATCTGTAGCTTAATTAATACCATGGTCGCTTTCATCCCACTACTAGCACATTCCTATCTTTGTTGGTGTGACGTAAAGCAGATTCTTAAAAACCAATGCCATTTTCTATGGAGGACACTAGTGTGCCCCTTTCTACAAGACCTGTTCAATCATAGCCTGAAATACTGACCAAGGATATACCTGGGTAGTTGTTGGAATCTATATGCCTTCTACCTTGTGAATTCTTGTTATTAATACCTAACGTCCTGCCAAACGGAACAATTACACAGTGTACCCTACACTGGGTGAATCAGCCGCCCCTTTTGCTTTGTATTTACGCAACGGAAGTTTACTAACTAACGTGAAACCATCTCCCCGGTAGTCCGAGGATAAGTTCCTGTGTAGGTTTATGACTTGAAATACCTATGCTCGTTGCTGACAAACCAACAAAAAGTGAACGAAAATACCCGTGTTACTGACATCAAAGGAACGCTCTCCGCGCTGAAAATAATCTGGGTTGATTCTAAGATCTTACGATAGAAACATAAGAGATCCCACTTTAACTGTTGTGCTTAACGGGCACGTTATGTTTTGAAGGTTCAAGGCGCATGCTAGAAAAATATGTATATGCATGTACTTTAATCAGGTATGAGCCACAAGAATAAAGACCAATAATATTATGACATTCCATATTATGACAGTAGTACGTCTGAATTTTATATAGCCCTTTAAAATGGTGTAGGATAATGCTTAATTTCCACACTTCGGTACTTTCGGATTCAAAGTACTAATAATGGCGTGTGGCCTCCAGAGAGGCCTGGTGCAGGTATTTTGATTTAACAACCATAGGTGACCTGCGCGGCGTGATGAGGATGAATTGATTGTGAAGACGGCACATGTACCCAGTCCCCGTGACAGGCGAATTAACCAACTATGCTTAAAATTCCGGACACCACCTGGAATCGAACCCGATACTCCTGTGACCAAAGGCCAGCACGCTAACCATTAACCCATGGAGCCGGACATTCGAAGTACTTAAACCTATAAATTTGAATCTTCGCTACTTGTATGATTTAACATTCGCCTATTCATTACTGCAGCCCTGAAGATGGTTTTCCGTGGTTTCCCATTTTCACACCAGGCAAATGCTGGGGCTGTAACTTAATTAAGGCCACGGCCGGTTCCTTCCCATTCCTAGGCCTTTCCTATCCCATCGTCGCCATAAGACCTATCTGCGTCGGTGCAACGTAAAGCAAATAGCAAAAAAAGAAATCATTACTGCATTTTGCTTTGAGGTTCTTTATTAATATTTATGAATTTTTATTTCAGTCGTCAAAATACAAGTAAAAATTTTAGGAATACTTTTTCCCATAGCATATGTTGATATGACTAAACAAACGGGGTAGCTTTAGATACAGCATGTACAGAAGTACTACATATACGTATATTATTCTCTCTAAGCGTAACTAAAATCAAAACATAAAAGAGCTGAGGAAATATACTTAAAATTTTCATTATATAAATCTTACATAAACGAAACTTATGAATCCCCTGTTGCATGTTACTCATCTCCCTTATCCTCTAGACTTATATTGACTTGATTATCTTGCTTGCATTGCCATAAATATATTTTAATCTTCCAGTTTAATATGTCGATTGATTGCTCAAATAAATTAACTTTTCCTGTATTTCCCGTGTTAAATGTTATCTCAGCAACATGGAGTCCCAACTACACCGCACAAGAACATATTTAGCAACACGATCTCAAATTACACTATTAAACCTTTCATTGACACTTTGAGATGATATTAAGATAATAATGGAGAGTACAAATTAATTCGTACGTTCAGCGAATATGGTCACAATCACCAGCCGCTGCAGAGTCAACATCTTCGACTGAGTGAAATAAGATACAGCACTTCTTCAAGACAATTTGGTAGTTAGTAACTACTGTTCATAAAAGTATTCTGAAGTCTAAGATGTGTTTGGAAATTAATTAGGAATAACAGGAATATATTTCAGCTAACTGGATCGGCATGATTTCTACAAATTTACTTCAAAAGACGCATTGCTCCTTCAGGAAGTTCGGGGTGTTCATGCGTTTCCTTATTCCTGTTGTATTTGCCACACGAGCCACACAGACGACGCTGGGATACGTTTTCGGTAGTCTTCGTCTAGGGAATCGTTCTTATTATTAGCGTCCTTCAGCATATTGGCAATGGCATACAAAGAGCGTTTGTCCGCAGTCGGTGTTTAGGTGGTGATATTTACTACTTTGTTATAACTTCGTATATTTAAGACTTCAGAAACGTCATATTTTCACAGAATATGCCTACTTGATAACAACATTAGAAACTGCATGATTGAATTCTCACTGCTCTGAGAAATCTGTTACCTACCCCACATAATCGTCCGCGGTGTCTCCTGGCGTGCAGATGCAGGCTTTATAACTCTGTATTCACTACGAGACCGAAGTTCTCGCTTTGAACATTTGCTTATGTATTAACGCGTTATTATCTGGTTTTTAACCTTAACTGAGCGCTCCAGCATTGGTAGTTACATTGCGTAAGATGTCATGTGTGCTGTATATCATTTGCAAGACTTATTAAAAGGAAAAATACAATGTTTGTATCAATTTTAATGGTGATGGATTGACAATACTGTTATTGGTCACTGCCTATCGCGCCTTCTATGATACAATGACCACCCTTTTTTCTCGAAAGAAAATGGCCCCGGGGACAAACCTATAGGGATGGATGTAGTTCGCACAATGCTGTATCATTTCCACTGTATATAAAATGATACTGTGATTTTAAGATGGGCTGTACTTACTGCCTTTGTACGGTTTTGCATTGTACTGGGAGGCCTATGTCCAACAATATGTACATACAATTGCTGTAGGATGTTACGTAAGACTAACAGTTTGCATATGTTCAAAGAAAAATAGGTGATAGTGGTGGTGATTATTGTTTTAAGAGGAAGTCCAGCTAGGCAATCATCCTCTATTACCACTAATCAGAGGGAAAAATGGACGGGATCTGACACTTCGAAAAATTATGGTATCGGCTAAAGGAAGGCAAGGGCCCTTGGAGGGCATGAAAATGAAATTCTCTCTTGGCCTTGACATCTAATAATGTCGGGGTCTGAAAAGAACAAGAGTTGACAAAGGGAGGTCGATAATGTAGATGAAAGTGAGGACCTCGCACAAGAAAGTGGATAAAATGCCAAGACTCAGCTAATGGTCCCGTGGTCGTCACCCCTGCTCCTGAGTTAAGAACCGCAGGGGCCCCTTTTAGTCACCTTTTACGAGAGGCAGTGGATATCTTCGATGTTATTCTACCGCTCTCTTTCCATAATAGGAAAGTTTTCAAACGAATGGTCTAGGGCAGGGATGGGGAACCTATGACACGCGTGCCTCTGGTCTCATGCGAACACGACTTTTGTGGCACGTCAGCCAACATACCACATATTTTAATGTTTTAACATGTAATAAATAGGTCGAAAGTCTACAAAATAGAGTATTTTAACATTATGCTTTTTCTTCTTTCTTCGATTTTGGCCATCTAAGCACGACGGAAAGTAACCCTGTGCATTCATCTAATTCTTCTTTTCTTGTCTTCCAATAGTTCTTCATCCTTTCACTTTGCGGTTTCCTCCTCTCTTGTGTCCAGATGTTATTATTACCTTTTCCCTTTTCCTTCTTCTGGAAACCCTTGAAATTTTGTATCAATCTTCTGAAAGTTGCTCTGTCTTGTATTAAATCATCAGTTATTCCAATCTCTGTCATATCTCCTTTTTTTCCTCCTTTCATTCACTGGTTGCCCTTCTTGCTCTTGTAAACATGGTTAAACACTCATTTTGTCTATGTACTGTTATCCGTCCTCATTATGTGACCAAAGAATGTAATTCTCCTCCTTCTGACTGTGTTTAACAGCCTTTCATTTTCTGTATACACCATCATTCCTCCTATGTCTAAACTCTCCTTCCTTCGTTTTCAATGGTCCCCAAATTTTCCTCAATAGTTTCATTTCTTTATTCTCAATCTCTTCTATTTCACTAATTTTCATATAGAACACGCATTCTGTTTCATACAGACTGTATGGTTTTTATTACTGTGTTGTAGTGTTTGATTTTAGTTTTCCTTGAGAGATTCTTCTTACTGTAGGTATCTTTAGTATAGTGACTTGGTATGCTAGTTCCAGTTTTCTTGCTCTTGATGTGTTTGCTTCTTTATCGAGTCCATTAACCTGAATTGTTTCACCTAGTTATTTACATGTATTTACCTTGTTGATGTTCCCGTAATATGTTTTTAGCGCTGTGGGTGAATCCCTAATATGTGACATGAATATTGTCCACTCAAAAGATATCTGAAGTCCAATTTTTCCTGCTATTACTTTCAGAAGGTTGATCTGCTTTAAGACAGTCTTTATACTTGCAGAGAGGACTACTATTCCATCAGCAAAGGCCAAACAGTTTACACCAACCTCTTTGTGCTTTGAACCTAATCTTATCTCATGATGGAGTCTCCTTTACATGAGTCTTTCTTCCCATACTCGTATTATCTTTTCCAGGACGATATTGAAAATAATCGGGGAAAGCCCATCTCCCTGCCTGGCACAGGTTTTCATATTGACTCTGGACTTTGTTTCAGTCAGAGTTTGGCTAATTATATTCATTCGTTTTCTGTCAACTCCAAATGCCTCTAAAATATTCAGTAGCGAAGTTCTGTCTACTGAATTGCACGTTTTTGAAGTCCACAAAAACTATGACATAGGTTTTGTTCTTTGTAACCTTGTCTCGTATTATACATTATTCAGGTTTAGAATCTGTTCTACCGGGCGAGTTGGCCGTGCGCGTAGAGGCGAGCGGCTGTGAGCTTGCATCCGGGAGATAGTAGGTTCGAATCCCACTATCGACAGCCCTGAAAATGGTTTTCCGTGGTTTCCCATTTTCACACCAGGCAAATGCCGGGGCTGTACCTTAATTAAGGCCACGGCCGCTTCCTTCCAACTCCTAGGCCTTTCCTATCCCATCGTCGCCATAAGACCTATCTGTGTCGGTGCGACGTAAAGCCCCTAGCAAAAAAAAAAAAAAAAAAAAAAGAATCTGTTCTGCACATGATCTGCCTTTTCTGAACCCACCTTGGTATTCTCCAGTTTGATTGTCTTTCGTTGGTTCAATTCTATTATGAAGATCTTTTGACAGTATTTTATATGTAATGGCTACTAGGGATATTCCTCTGTAATTTTTCACATCTGTTTTGTCACCGTTCTTAGATAATGGGTGTATCAGTGCATTCTTCCAATCAACAGGGGTTTTATACCTTCGCCAGCTTTCTTGTATTATGTTTGTCAGTTCCTGTCTTGCTTGACTGGCTGCTTCTTTTCACAAATATGCAACAATCAAACCCTCCCCTGCAGCCTTATTTTTTTCAGACTTCGGATTATGTCATGTAGTTCTTTGTCACCTGGTGGGTCCGAGGGTTTAGATTTTGTTTGTGGTTGACTGAATTCTAATCTTTCTTTACGTTCTTCGCAGTTCAGTAGTTTTTCAAAATAACGTGCCAAATTGTCCTTGTTGTTTAGTCCGATTTTTCAATTTTCGCCTTTAAAACCGAGACTGGGTGGTTGATACCTTGTTGTTTCCTCTTTGAATATTTTGTAAAAATTTCTTGCATTATGTTTAATGAAATATTCTTCAATTTGCATGAGCCGATGTTTTCATATTTTCTCTTCGCATTTCTTATAGTTTTAGAAGTTTGTTCCCGCACTGTCTTGAAAGTCTGAAAATTCCCATCAGTTTTATTGGAGTGTCACCTTTTCTGTCATTTATGGCCTCTTCACATTATTCATTCCACTACGTATGCTTCTTTTCCCTCTTCAGAGGGCATAATTCCTGTGCAGCTTATATTTGTTCTCAGATCCTCCCAGTTCTTCGTACTGTCCTTTTCTAACTTCTCTTTGAATTTTTTGTTTACTTCCGAGTTGTTTTTAACATTTCAACATCAAATTTAGTTCTCCTGTTTGTTCTCTTGTTTTGTCTATTTTGAGGGGTGAATCTCATTTTTATGGTCGTTAGGTAATGATCATTCTCAATGTTGGCTCCTTTTTTTGTACCTTGACATTTTTGGATCTCCTTTTTACTCTTAGCAGAGATAGCTACGTGGTCAATTTGGAATTCCCCTAGGTATGGGTTTTGAGACCGCCAAGGTTTTTGTTTTCTACTCAGCTTATTAAAGTAGGTAGACATTAGTTTGAGATTAAAAGCCTTACACAGCTCTACAAGACTTATTCCATTTCTATTTATTCTTTTGTGTGCCGGGAACTCTCCTGAAATAGTCTTATAAATCCTTTAATAAAGAAGTATGTCACAATAATTTTTACAAATGTTTTTGGGTTAAATTAAAAATATATTTTATTCTAAAACTGTAAGCATTGTTTAAAATATAATTTTTAGTGATATTTGTAAAATAAAATCATGAATATTTCAATCGCATTGATTTATATGTAATGCAATCTAATATATAAATGAAGTTAAATGAGGGGGTTCCATGGTGATTTTGAAGGAAAGTACCTGGTGGCGTATTAGACAGTAAAACATAATAAACAAGACCTTAACTGACACAGTAATCGGAAAAGGTTTGCCATGCCTGGACTCTAAGATTTCTATATATGGAGAGAGCGAGAGAGAGGGCTCAGGTTAATCTGTGTGTACTATGACCCCGTTTCAGAGCTGGCGACTTAAACCGAGTTAATCCAGGGATTCTCCTAGAATATTTGTTAATCAACGACTACTCTTCAAAATTCGATACTGATACCTGAAATTCGTTTGTAAATTATTTGAGAACAGCGTGAATATCGTCGCTGCCGGAACAAAACCTCCTATGTGAAATATTTTAGCTTAGAACTTTGGCCGGTAATGTTCTATCATCTAAGGTGCAATATTGTGTGCATATTGTCAAGGCATTCTCGCTCTTCATAATGTATGTGCTGCGGGTCAGTATATCTCCAAAAATGTTATCGCTTAGGAGGTTTCGTCCCGGCAACGACGATATATTCCTTGACTAATGTCAAAAATATTTCTTCTTCGCTCTTTGGCTAACGTTAAACGAGACTTCTTGTTGTTATTAAAAATACTATTAAAAGGTGCAAGGCCAATACCCTCAGGTAATAGATGTTTATGCTTCCAGGTTGACACGAAATTTATATGGTCGGAGTTATAAAACAAGCGGATTTCCAAGGCTGACATGTGACTGCCAGGGAAATATATAAACGCAACTGAAGTTGTTCGACGACATCTACTGTATTATCTGAGGGGTTCGGCTTGACAAATTAGTTTTTCACCATTTGCTAGTATTTCTAATATGATCCAATTTGAATTTGATAATGGAGTATTGAATCAACAAGGACACATTGGCGTCACATCGCAACAGTGCTCAGTCCTCAACATTTCATCTACATAGACATCCTCCTACTGCGTTTATATTGAGATGAAAAGATGGAATTTAATTCCATGCCACTATTCACCAATTTTTATGATGTCGTATTGTACATATCAGAGTTTTTTGCTTTCTTAGCGGGGGCCCGCTCTTTCATTATGTCTTATTGTAACATACGAATTTTAACCTATTTAGCTGAAGAAGAGAAGAAACCTATTCTCGAAACATGTACTAGATATAGGCCTAATGAATATGTGAAACGTAAATATATTTTAATACATAGTAATGACTTGGCGGATTATCCATCTCTCTATTTACTGTGAATGGTGAGCGTCGAGACCCGAGGTTCGATTCCTGGCCGGCCCAGAGATTTCAGTCGCGTCTGATTAATTCTTCTGGCTCGGGGAATGGGCGTTTTCCCAACACTTTCTTCTTCATATACAGGCAAAACATTGCACTACTAACCACCACAGAAACACGCAATAGTGATTGCGTCCCTCTATATAGGGTTGTTGTCAGGAAGGATATCCGGTCCTAAAACAGAGCCAATGTGCGACACAGTTCACGCCCGTGAACGCAAAGGTGTGGGAAATGTGGTTTAAGAAGAAGATTATAATATTTGATTAAATTAAAAATCTCAATACAAACATACTTCTTTTGCTAGTGGCTTTACGTCGCACCGACACAGATAGGTCTTATGGCGACGATGGGATAGGAAAGGCCTAGGAGTTGGAAGGAACCGGCCGTGGCCTTAATTACGGTACATCCCCAGTATTTGCCTGGTGTGAAAATGGAAAACCACGGAAAACCATCTTCAGGGCTGCCGGCAGTGGGATTCGAACCCACTATCTCCCGGATGCAAGTTCACAGCCGCGCGCTCCTAAACGAAAATACAAACATAAAGAGAATATTTTGAGATAAGCAAATGATTATAAATTACACAGGTAAGGACTAATTTACGGATGGTTAATCCCAAGTATTGAAAAGATAAGGGAGCGATCGAATACGATGTTATTATTCTTGTTTCATATTCTATGTCAGCGTTCGAGACCGTCTCATATTGCTGGAGTAAAGACAATAAAAACGTATTCTCTCCACCTAGTAGTCCTGTAACTGCGTTTAGATGGTGTTTCCTCTACATCCTTTCCATTTTATGCACTGTTTGCGAGTGGAATGTGCAATTGTATTCCCAAGTCTTAGCTAATGGCATGTACCCACACGCCGTACAGTTTGAGGGGATTAAGTAATTTGGATGCGTAGATCGTGTAAAACAAGTTTCCTTAAGGAATTTAATACTGCTATTTTATAATTTTACTTGCTAGATTAAGTCTTACAATATAACCCAATTAGGTCTCAACTCGGTTTCTAAGGCTCGTGTAATTCCATAAGGAGACACAGGACTTCGAGATCTGTCCATGCGCTGGTTCAAATCCATAGAACAAAACTGCCTTGATGATGATGATAATAATAATAATAATAATAATAATAATAATAATAATAATAATAATAATAATAATAATAATATTAATAGTATGAGGATTTCCATCATGTTAACAAGTTGAATATACCCTAGTGGGGAGATCGATCGAAGTCGGTCTCAGGGATACTTACTTACTTACTTACTTACTTACTTACTTACTTACTTACTCTGTTTACCCTCCAAGTTTGGCTTTTCCCTCGGACTCAGCGAGGGATCCCACCTCTACCGCCTCAGTGGCAGTGTCCTGGAGCTTCAGACTTTGGGTTGAAGAATACAACTGGGGAGAATGACCAGTACCTCTCCCAGGCGGCCTCGCCTGCAATGCTGAGCAGGCGCCTTGTCGGGGGATGGGACGATGGGAAGGGATATACAAGGAAGAGGGAAGGAGGCGGCCGTGGCCTTAAGTTAGGTATCATTCCGGCATTTTCCTGGAGGAGAAGTGGGGAACCACGGGAAACCACTTCGAGGATGGCTGAGGAGGGAATCGAACACCCCTCTACTCAGTTGACCTCCCGTGGCTGAGTGGACCCCGTTCCAGCCCTCGTACCACTTTTCAAATTTCGTGGCAGAGCCGGGAATCGAATCACACTAAGCACTACACCACAGAGGAGGTCTCAGGGATACAACTAGGGTATTGGGTCTCAACATGTTTCCTGACTGTTCTTTTACAGCCGTAAGCCAACCCTTTATGCATCAGAAACTATGGTAATTGGTGGGTGATCACAAATAAAAAACATCGAAAAACGAGAGAGAAAAATCTCAGGAAAATTCTAGGACCTAAATGCGAAAATGGTATTTGGATAAAAGGAAATCACAGGAAATCTATCAAGTATCGGAATAAATCGCGGACACCATTAGAAAACGAAGGTTAAAATTCTATGATCTCCTGATTAGGATGGATAACAGTAGGCTAACAAAGAAAATACTAAATCTCGTAGTATCTCTCAAAACTCACAATAACTGGCTTACAGAAATAAACAAAAACCCTCAGGAAATTGATATGAAAGGTTTCCATTTTCCTCGACTTTTCTTCTTCCTAATTTCTGTAACCGACACTTGCCAGTTATCGTTGTCATTGTTGTTACATTGTTACTCTTAAAATTGATAATTTATTGTTGTTATATAATATTGCGGCTTATACCTTTTTTATATTTTATACTTATGTAAACTTGTTATTATTATTAGTGTAAAATGGCTCTCCATAGTCAGTATCTAATAAATAAATTAATTAAAATAAATAAATAAATAAATAAATAAATAAATAAATAAATAAATAAAATCTTGCAAGACAGAAAATAATTCAAAAATCGAATAAGCAAACACAAATTTGATGATCAACCTAAAGGACAAGCTACAGGATGGACGGGAGAACGCAAAAAGAAGCACAGCGAAAGGATGAAGAGATTTTGGGAAGACAAGAAGAAACGTTGTGCTAAATATGTTCACACAGGTTCCTTTGTTGGGCATAGTTAATAAAAAAAATGGCTATTTGCATACCAGCAAGTTGTTCATAGGCATTTCAGGAAAGAACGTGGGATCAGTAGTTTAAGGCAAATTAGATGAAAACCAGTGCGATTTCTGACCACATGGGTGCTGCCATGACTAGATTTTCCTGTAGGCCTATAAATCAACTAATTGAAAACTATTACGAAAGAAATAGACAGTTCTGCTTAGGTTTAATAGATTTATGACACTGTACAAATGGAAAATACGTTGGCCATATTGAGGGATTATGACAACAGACGTGTTTTATTACAGACAGCCAGTTGCACTTTATTGATAATAAATCAGGCCACACTGGGAACTGCTCATGGTGAGTTCTTGGCTAAAGGAAGTTGCAGTATTACTGTTCACAGTTTACATGCCTCATTTGCTGAAGGATATAAAGTGGCAGGGAAGGAATGAGTTCGGCGTATGCCCACGACTTCTTCTTAACGCCGAACTGCACTGAAATCTTTTCAACTTAATATCTTGGAATATAAAAAATTGCAATGTATGATATGAAAATCAGCAATTTCAAGGATAAACCAAAAAGGTTTAATGTGTGGTAGGGAATACTGAACTGTAGCAAGTGGATGATTTCAAGTACTTACAATGTGCATTTTCTCAGAATGGTGGTATAATAAATGCAATTGAACCAAGCTATTGCGGTGATCTCGCGGTTGTGATGAACGATATTCTGAAGGAGAGAACTGAACTCTCGGTTGAAATTATCTTTACATCGGTCTGCTACCAGACAAAATATTTCTGCACGGGAGTGAAAGCTGAATTGGCTCAGTACACGTTATCAATACCTTGGAACTAACAGACATGAGGCAATGAGAACGATTTCTTATACAAAGAGATGGGAACAATGGCAGCAGGTTACACGGTATCAGGAGAAATACGGTAGGATATGTTGGGAAGAAGCTATGCCTATGAGCCAGCCTCGGTGATGCTGTAACGGGAAGCGAATGGAGGATATACAAGGGTGCCAAGGAGGTAATGGGCTCAGCCATGGAGGATAACATAAACTGAGCGTTACTAAAGCAACAATAATTAGGTTAGAGTCAATTTGTAAACAGAAAATAATACAATAAAACAATACATTATTTACAGAGACCTACAGACTGAACCCTGAAAGGCGTAACTCTCTAAAATGAGATTGAATAATAATAATAATAATAATAATAATAATAATAATAATAATAATAATAATAATAATAATAATAATAATAATAATAATAATAATAATAATAATAATAACGTCATTTTAGCTAAAACTATTTATTTATTTATTTATTTATTTATTTATTTATTTATTTATTTATTTATTTATTTATTTATTTATTTATTTATTCGCAAACCTCATGATACAGCTGCACTGAGTCATTTCACTTGAACTGTCAACAAACGAATTAACAAATATCAACTTTAGTAATAACATATAACAAATATAACAGATGAGTAAAAAGATGTGGTACACAGCCTGTTAATAACAACTGTCCAAATCGAAAATCACGAGAATGTCCATGTTCATAGACAAGTCGTTGTACGTCAATATGACGGTATAACTAACTTACTTCAACTTCTTATTCTCAGGTGTTTCAATGCTTTTACTACTCCTACCCAGAGGGCTAATATTCGACTACTACCGGGCGAGTTGGCCGTGCTGTCAAGGGCGCGCGGCTGTGAGCTTGCATCCGGGAGATGGTGGGTTCGAATCACACTGTCGGCAGCCCTGAAGATAGTTTTCCGTGGTTTCTCATTTTCACACCAGGCAAATACTAGGGCTGTACCTTAATTAAGGCCACGGCCACTTCCTTCCTACTTCTGGACCTTTCCTATCCCATCGTCGCCATAAGACCTATCTGTATCGGTGCGACGTAAAGCCGCTAGCCAAAAAAAAAAAAAGAATAAATAAATAAATCGACTAAACAAGGTATCCTTGTAAATTGCATAGAAATACCCAGGATAGTCTGCTTACTTTTCAGATACAAGGTCGCTCGAAGCACATTTAGTACCATTTAGCTTTCCCATCATGAACTGAAGTACAGTTTTAACCTCCCCTCCATAAACCTTACAAGTTTAAATCAATTCGATCTGTGCTGGCTGTAATATCACTTAGCCGAACTAGGATCAAGAATTTATTAGGCAAATTGCTTAGTTAGCGACTGAGAAGCTTTATGTCGAGAGGCATGACAGCGGGGTGATCAAGTTACTGGCATCTCATGAGGTGACCAAGGCTAATAATAATGCAATTGGTTTTACGTGCCATCAACTACTTTTATGGTTTTCAAAGACGCCATTGCCCCGGAATTTTTCCGCTGGCGTTCCTTGGTGTGCTGATAATTCTATCGACACAGTAACGTACAGTCACTCAGAAACGGAATGAACGCATAGTGTTATATGTTCCTCGCTTTTAATATTTCATCAGACTTAATTTTCATTATTGTCAAACTCCGGTTCCTTGGCTGACTGGTCAGCGTCCTGGCCTTCAGTTTAGATGGCTATGGATTTGATTCCTATCCATGCCGAGGATGTTGACTGCGTACAGTTAATTTCTCTGGTCTTGGGACTGAGTAATTGTGTTCGTCTTAATCCACTTCCCTTCATCCAGGCACAAAACAACACACTTCCAACCACCACATAAACACGCAGTAGTGAATACATCCCTCCACATAAGGCTGGCCTGAGAAAGTGCATCCGATCATAAAACCGGGCTAAATTTTTATCAAGTTGTGGCCTCTATAAATGGATATAAAGGCCAGGCAGAGGAATATTTTTTCTAGTATTACCAAACTATAATTCAACTTGCATGTAAAAAAAAATCCTGTGGATATCCACAAAAAGCGTGATTTGAAACATTTTTATGACAGATGAACTAAGGACGGGGTTGGCAGACTTATGTTCTTAAAATAATACTGTTCGTTGCAAAGGAATATAACAGTGAATACTTTTTTCAAATACAGTATAAAGAAAACAGGAATGAGTTAGGTGGAAAATTTATAATGTCCAACAACTGACCAACTATATTGTCATTATTAACCATCTCCAGGGCTGCTGACAGTGGGGTTCGATTTACACTACTATAAGAACACAACGAAGACCCAATAGATTTGGTGAAAACTGACAAAGACTGCCAGGAACTGAACCCGGGCCTCTTAGACAGATAATACACATTAAGAGACACAAACGCCTCTGTGGTGTAGTGGTTAGTGTGATTTGCTTCCACCCCCAGAGGTCCGGGTTCGATTCCCGGCTCTGCCACGAAATTTGAAAAGTAGTACGGGAGCTGGAACTGGGTCCAGTCAGCCTCGGGAGGCCAATTGAGTAGATGTGGGTTCGATTCCCACCTCAACCATCCCGGAAGTGGTTTTCCGTGGTTTCCCACTTCTCCTCCTGGCGAAGTCCGGGATGGTACCTAACTTGAGGCCACGGCCGATTCCTTCTCACTTCCTTGTCTATCCCTTCCAATCTTCTCATCCCCCCATAAGGCCCCTGTTCAGCATAGCAGGCGAGGCCGCCTGGGCGGGGTACTGGTCATCCTCCCAGTTGTATCCCCCGACCCAGAGTCTGAAGCTCCAGGAAGCGGTAGAGGTGGGATCCCTCGGTGAGTCCGAGGGAAAAACCGATCCTGGAGGGTAAACATATTAAGAAGAAAAAGAAGGAAAGAATTAAAGTAGAACAGGAATAAGGGCAAAAACTTACTTTATTAAGAAAAGAGAAATCAAAAGGTACATAGACTGACACAGGCAAAACAAGGAGGTCAAATAATATAATTGTTTATATTAGTCGTATGCGGCCCTTAATTAAAATATATGGGATTCAGGGCTTACCACACCTTTTCGCTCTCTCTCTCTCTCTTACCTTAATGTAAGTCGTAATGAAAACTCGGGTACAATGACATGGCATCTACCTCAATGAAATGAGGAACATCAATTCAGGTGAGTTCAAAGTATTTCTTTTATGCAAGCGACCGTAAGTTAAAGGAGGAACAGAACTCTATCATAACATTCTCCGTTCCAGTCGAAAGGATAAGGCAAAATGCCCCCAAATATAACATCCGGATAAACAAAAACCATATCCCCTAGAATAAAAGATCGTGAGTAAAAGAGCTTAAAACAGAAGAAGAGGGAAGGATGCACAGACCTCATAAAATTAAAGCAAAGACAAAGGGGAAAAGGGGAGGTATCCGCGGTCGCACGCCTAATAAACAAAGATAAAATAGAAAGGCATTCCGTTAAGAATAAAGCATAATAAACTAGAAAATAGGTAAAGAAAGCCAATGAAGGCAATGCGTAATTATTAATAAATAAGTAAATTAGATACGAAAGGTACCACGGATCCACCCTCGACCACACAGAGACCATTGCGTTTAGTTTAGGGGACACATAGGACAGACGCATAGGAACGTCAGCCACACAGCACATGACTAAATAAACGACCGCTCTCAAGCTCAAACAGACAATACGGACCAGAAAGTGAGCCATCATAGGGAGACGGGATGTCTCCACACAATACACACAGAAAGCAATCGGTCGCGTTGTTAGGTCGTATTCATACCACGTAAATGTGGTTGACATGAAACATACAGAACAAGCGATAAAATAATAGAACATGAGCTCAAACGGTATGTTAAAGAAGCGACACGAGGAAATTGTCTCGGACAGCACATAACAAACGATCCAACACGCACACACACACACACACACATAAATCCGTGTCTTTCTGATTTCAAAACATAGTGGATCGGTATAGGAAAATGCCGAAAGAAGCGTGTAAAATCAAAGTTAACACACAAATAAATTAGAAACACATGTGAATGAAAGAAGTCTTTCTAACCCAACCATGGCGAGCATAGGATGAAGCAATTATCAGACCAAGAGAAAATTAAAGAAAAATAAATACCTCTGATATATGGGCAAATAACATACTAGAAAGGCCGGGAATCGTAAAAAGACACCTTCAATCGGTTAAATACCCTTTATACGCCACAAAGGCGATTTGGAAATCCATCCTCCATATTCTGAGATCAAAATCTCACGACCCAACCCACCAGGAGGGTAATCCAACAAAACAGGGCAGAAAAGAAATGCTTTGACATATGCTGACGTATGAGATGCCATCTACCGGAATAGGGAAAAGTTTACGTAGTAGTAACAACACATGATGGGAGAGAGTAACAGTTCACAATTGATACAAGAGATTGATAGGAACGCGACGTCTTCAGAACAGGCAACCGTACCATAAAATGATATGGTGCAGTTGAGATTCCACTATCTTCCGAATGCAATTTGATAGTTTCTCGGGCCAAACCACGCGATCACTTGCTCGGTACTAGGGAAATACACAGTGATGAAGATTCAGGTTGGTTCCCTGACAGAATTAGAAAGACCTATTATATAACGAGTGTCAAGATCAGCGAAACGTGTACACCAATCGGCCCTTCAAGCCTCACCTCTTAGGGATGTAAGAAAGCATTCATCCGCTCCCGCTCTACCCATCCGGCCGTCGAGCGCAGCGATCTTGTACTGCCAGCCACAACTCAGCGAGTCCCGTTCGCACATTCGACTACCACGGAACTTAACGGGGGACGTGGAGTATGGTTTAGTTTCGCTCACGAATTTAAGTTCATCTATCAGTGGGGTAACTAGAAAGAGAATATTAGGAAATCATATGAATACAGTGCCAGAGAAATGTTTATTGAGATGTCATCAGCTCTCTTTCTCCCCCTCTCTCTCTCTCTCTCTCTCTCTCTGCGGATAAATAGTAGAGTGTCGGCTATCGGATCCGAAGATAGCGGGTTTGAACGCCTCAGTAGTCGAATTTTTGAAGGATGGAAATAATGTCTATTCGACACCCAATCCCGTACGATTTCGCCATGTAAAATATCTCTGTTGACACATTTGGTGTTTACCCGACAAAGTTAATTAAATCTCAGTCATAGACGCCCAAGAGAGATTCGGGTTTATTCTGCCATCTAGTAGGCCTGGAGTTAAAACGGAACGTCGAAACTGACGAGCAAGCAGCTTGATGGCATCAAAGTAAAAAGCTTGCACATGGTAGCAGAGGTCATACGATTTTTTTTTTGCTAGGGGCTTTACGTCGCACCGAAACAGATAGGTCTTATGGCGACGATGGGATAGGAAAGGCCTAGGAGTTGGAAGGAAGCGGCCGTGGCCTTAATTAAGGTACAGCCCCAGCATTTGCCTGGTGTGAAAATGGGAAACCACGGAAAACCATCTACGGGGCTGCCGATAGTGGGATTCGAACCTACTATCTCCCGGATGCAAGCTCACAGCCGCGCGCCTCTACGCGCACGGCCAACTCGCCCGGTTCTACGATTCTACTTCTTCTTCTTCTTCTTCTTCTTCTTCTTCTTATTATTATTATTATTATTATTAGGTATTAAAGATATATTTTATACATTTTAAAACAAATAGTGGCATTTTTTATTTTACAAAGGAATAATGTTTCAAACAGGAAACAACGTATATATTATGGCAATGTATTCTTATGCGACTACAGAAATAATTTGTACGGTGAAGACTGCACCGAAGACGCCTCGTTAATTCAATCCAGGGAGAAGGTAGACAATAGAGGAAAACGTATGCAACTTTTGAAGGAGAGTCACGATACATTCTTAGGAACTAGATAATTTCTTACAAAGAGGATTATTTAAATGCAGTGCATTTTCTTGTGCAATTTCCAGTTGAGACTTGTTTAGGCTTTATCGTTTGCCTTGTTCAGTATTACTGCAAGGGCTTCCGGATTTTCATTGACTAACAACAAATATATAAATTTCGAACTAAAGCGAGATTCCCTGAAGACCATTCTACAGTATTCTTCTTCATATATAGTATGATACAACAGTCGATATTCATGCAGCTACGTGACTCGTTGTGTGCATGACATCGACACGGTCTTGTGCATCAGAGGTCGAAAGGTATCATTCATGATTGCCAGCGTGATAGGAGTTTCACTACCGGACAAGAACGCCGATTCGTTGTTCACCTCTAGTACATACTGTAGGCCTACATACTACTAATGTCGGAGAGCGACTACTTGGGAAATGAAAATACAAAACATCAGTTCTTCCTAAAAAATTTGATATAGTCAAAACCAAACATGAGACTAAGTCAATTCGACGGAAGTAATAAACACTTTCTATCACAGAACAGAAGACAATTTCGAAGAAATGTTTAAATGAACTCTTTTTGGTTTGTCGCAGATTTTCGTAAATTTAGATTAGGCCAGCCCCTCCATACTGCTACTTCATTATGTGTTAAACAAAATAATTTATAGCCTAATGAAAAACTAATGACATCTTGAAAAAGAAACAAAGAAAGAAACATACAAACATACACACACATATATATTTAAAAGGATATTTTTTTTATTTTTCGTATCTAATCCAAGATTTTTAAAAACGAGTATGTATGTACGTGGCAGAAATTTGAAATATTCTGACAATATTTTAAAGTTATTTAAATCTTTGAGTTCGTGGTCCTGTTTCATTTTTAGCTGACGAGTAATTTCGAAAACATAATTATTTAAATAAACTTTTTTCTGTATATCTATCACGAAGGTTTTTGAATGCCCTAACATGATATATTACGAAATTTGTGAGCCTCCGTGATTCAGGTGGCAACGCACCAGCCTCTCACCGCTTGGTACGTGCTTCAAATCCCGGTCACTAAATATGACGGTTGCGCTGGACGAAGCGGAGGCGGGACAGGTTATTCTCATTCCAGCAACACTTTCAAATATCATATAATTTCATTTCATTTGTCAGTCATTCAACATTGCACCAGAGGATTGCGACAGGCTTCATCAGTCGGCACGATTCCTATCCTCGCTCTCAGACAGGGGCTTCATTCATTCCATTTCTGACCCGGTCGAATGACTCGAAACAGTCCGTGGATTTTCATTACGCTGGGCGAGTTGACCGTGCGGTGTGCAGGTGTGAGCTTTCATCCGGGATATAGTGGGTTCGAACCCCACTGTCGTCAACCCTGAAGATGGTTTTCGGTGGTTTCCCATTTCTACACCAAGAAAATGCTGGGCTGTACATTAATTCCACGGCCGCTTTCTTCCCACTCCTAGGTCTTTCCTATCCAGTCGTCGCCATAAACCTAGCTGTGTCGGTGCGATGTAAAGAAACTTAGTAGTTTGCTTGAGTTATAGTTCAATTTTATGTTAGGTTGTAAATCATTGTATTAGTATGATTGATTAGATGTTTAGTACAAGTATAACTGCTATAATATTCGCAATGGCCTCGTATACTGTGTACAGGCAATTTGATTTGACGTTGCCTCTTCTTAATCTTATACTCAATCTTCTTCATCTTCTTCTTCTGTCACTTCTTCTACACTCTCGTGGGTTTGTGTGTGAGGACTGTATCGAACATGCGGTCTTAGCCCTGTTTTACGGTCGTTTTCCCTTCCTCGTGACGATTACGTCTCAAAACGCATGAGACTCAATATTCACGAGCTAAAATTAGTAGCAAATAGTATCAAAACTCACGACCACAAACTGGTAGCTAAAGTAAACATTCTAATGATCTAAAAATTCACGACCCCAGACAGTAGGTGCCTACGATGACCGCATGACCGCAGGAGGGATGAGGTACGCAGTGACTCACGCTTCCATTCAACCCACGTTTTTCTACCCACTTTTAGAATGGTATTTACAATATACTGTTAACAGGAATTATCATCTTACCACAGACCAAATTCTCCAAGTTTAACACTGATCTTTACTCAGCATGCCAACCACTTACTATATGCATGCAGCGGGAGTACATAAAAATTAAGTATAACTCGCGAATCTTTTACTGATACCTGGACTCCCTAGTGCTGAATCGGTAGACCTCGGCAATCGTCGAGATTCGTATTGGCAATTTTTGAACACAAACTATGATACCATTATGCATCTTCGTGAGACATCTGGCGAACACTTTACTTACTAGTACTGTTGTTGTGATTGTGGAAGTGATATTTCTGAGAATTCATGCTAGGAACAAGATTCGCATCGAGAAATGTTATATAATGTGTGTGTGTGTGTGTGTGTGTGACCCAGTTGTTGGCTTAAGACAATAAAGGTTTAGAAAATTCATATCGATCGATCATACTATCGATTTAATTAAGATTTCATTTCCAGTCATTTGGCAGTATTACCAGAACCGGGCGAGGTCCCTCGTTACTCCTCACCCCCGTATAAAGAAGTATCACTAAAAGTTTTGCGAGTAAAGGATGTATTGCCCGCTGCTAGTTAAAAGAAACTGTCAGTTAGTAGTACTGGAGCTTAGTTCCATTATACTGCCAGAAGGTGGAATTTACTTGAATAAGGAACTTAATTCACTCATTTAGTTTCAACATTTGGAGTTTAGTTTGGAAAAAGGCGTATTTCTATTTTTCGTAAGAGTTCATCTATTCGCTTATTTCAGTCGATTGTCTACCCGACATCCTTAAAGTGAAAAATATATTCGTGACGCATCCGATTATTCTGTGCGATATAACTGAATGATATTTGAAACTCATTCGATTATTTGATTTGATTATTCGAATATTTAAATAATCGGATGGAAGTTATTCCATTTTAAAATGTATTCGATTATCCCATCGCTAATAGGGTGGACATTGTACATTCGAACAAGAACTGGCCCAGCTCGTGAGTTTTTAGACTGTCCCAGGTAGAGAAACTTACTTTCACTAATATTCTTCCTGAAATTCGTGAATTTTGAGGCGACATGCTCGCGACAATCCTATGCGCAGGGATGTATACATTATTGCAAGGCAGTGTGGTGTTTTTTGTTTGTATATGGAGGGGAGTGCATTGAAATAAACTAAAATTCCCAGTACTTGAACTGGAGACATGAACTAGGCGCGGTTAAAATTCCCGACTCGGCCGTGAATCGAACCTACACTCTCTGAATACAAATAACTCGATGATAACCATTGTACATCATGACTTTCCGTTTTATTCTATGAGATGACAGAGGGACCACAACCCCATATTTAAAATAATACTAGGCCTACGACCTCATGCGTCTAAAAATGTTGCGTCTCAAATTTTGTATGCTCTCATCTTTTTGAAATCAATGAATATTGAAACTGGCACACATTCATTAACAACACTGCAAAATGTAAGGGGAAAATTCCATGAAAATTTTGGAATAGAGATGACCAATAATAATAATAATAATAATAATAATAATAATAATAATAATAATAATAATAATAATAATAATGGAACATATTCACGACCGCATTTTTCTCGAAATATTTTAGCGTAATACTCGTAGATCTTGTTCGGTACATGTAGAATAAATCGAAGAGGTGTTAAATACAGGACAAAAATTGCCAACCTGACAGCAGTGGGATCCAAACTTACAACCTTCCGTTGAAAGCGTATTTCAAATAAGAGTAATGTAATGATGCAGTTTATTTCATATTTCATATTTTGAGACATTAAGTTTTGAATTTTAACAGTATTTGCCAAATTTTTCTGAGCTACACAGTAACACTGAAAACTCAGCAATTTATCGTAGGTTATCCATTTATATAATTTTTGTGAGAATAACAAAACAAAGTATAATTATTGCAACTGAGATCTGACACGAAATTTAATAAAGACGTTGGTAATACTTTTATATCTTCATTTAAACAAAAATGCATTTAACATCGGTAACCAACCTAAAATTAGAATAAACTGCTGTAATATTACATGATATAGCACCATTGTACAAATTAATGTTACGCCACGGTGAAAAGAATTCAATTTCAACAAACTGTAATGTCTGTTACACAATAGACGCGGTATCATGGGAATACTAATGGAGTCTGGTTTCGCACAGAATATAATACTGGTTCATTTTCTAAATTTTGCTCTGTTCTTTGATCTCCTTGTAGCTATGTTACAGATACGTACAAAGCGCACATCGTTTGATGTCTGCGGCCTGGAAGGTAGAGGTAAAAGCAGTACTGGTGGTGAAATTTCATTCGTTCGTGAGCTTCCTAAGGTACATAATGCTGTATTTAGTAAAGACCACCCATGCCTATACTACACAACACGTTCCTAAAATTGTTCATCTTCGTGTACGTAGCCACTGTCATTAATGTTAGTTAACATGCTTTTTAATTGTGACTTCAAAGGCTCCGTGTTGTATATATAATGGGGTCATTACAATATAGTCCACCTCCGTAGCATAACAGTTAGCACTGTTAGCTGCCGTCCTCAGGGTCCCGGGTTCGATTCCCGGTACTGCCAGATATTCTTAAGAATGGCAGGAGGGCTTGTATGTGGTTAAATGGTACAAGCAGCTCACCTCCACTGGGAGTGTGCGTAAAAAGAGCTGCACCACCTCGGGATGAGGAAACGCGTTTACTTTGTCCGGCTCCAGCGTGCCGGCTATTGATTCATGGGGTCGTGGGTTCGATTCCCGGACGATTAAACTTAATTGGTTAATTCCAATGACTCGAGGGCTTGGTATGTGTGCCGTCTTCAGCACTAGAATTCATCGTAGGTAGGGCCCCATCCTCATAGAGGCGCAGGTCACCTACCTGGCGTAAAATCGAAAGACCTGCACCAAGCCTCTTCGGAGGCCACACGTCATTATTATTATTATTATTATTATTATTATTATTATTATTATTATTATTATTATTATTATTATTATTACGGTATAAATCATCTGACTTATTGTCTGATAGTGATCATCGCAGCAGCCTTTGGTTCAGAGGGTCATGAGTTCGATTTACAGCAGAATAGGGGATCTTATCTGTATCTATTTCCTCTTGCTCTGGAATTCAATTCTTTTTACTAAGAAGACAGCACCCCATACTAATAACCATCACACAAACACGCAAAAGTGAATGCAACCCTGCAACGCCTGGAGCTTGGTCAAATCGACGTGATAATTGCTTAGCAATTTCTGGATATCAGTCTACATACGCTATGAGTAATGTAAGATATTTCTGTGTTAAAATGGAAAGTGAAATTGATTAAAAAAGAACGTCAATATTGGCAGGGAGGAAGTCTAAATATCATCAAATCAAAATAACTGCTGCAAGATCAGTGTATTTTATCATGAAACATAATTTCCGCTCAACATTTATTGCAGTACGCTTTACGTAATTCTAACCTGATAAAAGTCTATAGAATTTTGGAATACTCCCATAACTGAAGTTATACACTGGAGTTGCGTGTTTAATTAGCTCTGAAAAACATATTTTAAAATGCCGAACGCTAGTACGCTACTGTAACTTCATCATTGCTAACATGTGAATATATTCTATCCAAATATATATTTCGTATTTCACAACATTCGGTATCAATTAACGTAAGTTGTGGTTTGTGTAATTGTGCACGGTTACGAAAGGGAGGACGAATAATGAGCAGGCTTGTATCTTTACGTGACTGTTGATGTCGTGATCATACACACACGACTTTAAATTTTATGTGGATGTCCCACAGCATGGAAGTGACTTTTCATTTAAAAGATCAGACATGTGTTATTCGCGATTCAAACTGCGGTCACCTTTGGGAGAAAGCAACGGCTAGGCTATCATCCATATCCCCCTCCCCCTGCTTGAAGAAATCAGTCATGACCAATACAGTAAGTACTATCCGGTCATTCGCCTGACATTTAGTGATAAGGCAATGGATATAATACCTCAGACGGCCACTCGTGGGATAACAGCCATTCTCTTGTTTCAGTTGACTTGACGCTTCGTACTCTATACATCGCTCTCTCAAAACCAGTCATAAATTCGGCCAGACCAAGAAATCTTAACCGAGCCAATTGGGTTGGAAAGTACTATTCTAAGCACTAAACGAACAATTCAAAGTTATATTTGCATGATCTCAAAGTCCTTGGGCGAGCTGACATAACATTGTGTTTCATAATCTTACTGCTGTTGAATTCATCTCTTGTTATACATGACGTTTGTTTGAGTTTTAATGTCATATTTTCATTCTTTACTGCCCTTCATTCCCTGCAGTTAAACGTCAGACACAATGCAGTGTTCATTATGTTGGTCTTCTTCTCATTTACCTGTATTAATAATGCTAGACATGTTATACATAACAGTCTTGTGTATAATTGCATATATTTCCATGCATTTCCCGTTTCTAGAGTGTAGGATTGCCTTTGTCTGCATACGATAGCATACTAATGAAGATGTGATAAAAATTCGATGTAGTTCCCGAAATGATTATTTCTAAGATCGTTATATATATATATATATATATATATATATATATATATGATTTATTGTCCCCCCAATGTCAAGTCATCCGCATCATGTACGTGCGGTAGTACAAGAGTTTGTTGTTGTTGTTGTTGATGTTGCCGTTGTTGTTTGAGTAATCAGTCCATAGACTGGTTTGATGCAGCTCTCCATGCCACCCTATCCTGCGCTAACCTTCTCATTTCTACGTAACTATTGCATACCACATCTGCTCTAATCTGCTTGTCATATTCATACCTTAGTCTACCCCTACCGTTCTTACCGCCTTCACTTCCTTCAAAAACCAACTGAACAAGTCCTAGGTGTCTTAAGATGTGTCTTATCATTCTATCTCTTCTTCTCGTCAATTTTAGCCAAATCGATCTCCTCTAACCAATTCGATTCAGTATCTCTTCATTTGTGCTTCGATCTATCCATCTCACCTCCAGAATTCTTCTGTAACACCACATATCAAAAGCTTCTATTCTCTTTCTGAGCTAGTTATCCTCCACGTTTCACTTCCATACAATGCCACGCTCCGGAAAAAAGTCTTCAGAAACATCTTTATAATTCCTATATCAATGTCTGCAATGAGCAAATTTTTCTTAAGAAGGCATTCCTTGCTTGTGGTAATCTGCATTTTATCTCTTCCTTACTTCTGCCATCGTTAGTTATTTTAGTACACAGGTAACAATATTCATCTACTTCCTTTAAGCCTTCATTTCCTATTCTAATATTTCCTGCATCACCAGCCTTCGTTCGACTACACTCCACTACTTTTGTTTTGGACTTATTTATTTTCATCTTGTACTCCTTACCCAAGATTTCGTACCTACCATTCAGCAGCTTCTGGAGATCTTCTGCAGTCTCAAATAAAAATCACAACATCATCGGCAAATCGTAAGGTCGTACAAGGGCTACCGTTACAAACATTATTGAGGGTTGGTTGGTACTTGGTCTTATTATTTGTTCTTGTGTTTGGGATCGGTTATGTAGAACTTGAATAGGTAGTATACTTACTGACTACACGTGGAAAACTCAGGTGGAAGAGCATACTCAGAATAGATCAAACCTCGGCTTTCAAAGTAGCTCCTTTATCCAATAGTGAAACGTGAACTAATGTGTGCTTTCCATAAGCACGTAAGTATTCTGTACAATTTCATTATTATTATTATTATTATTATTATTATTATTATTATTATTATTATTTGCTGTACGTCACACCGACACAGATAGGTCTTGTGGCGACGATGGGATAGGAAAGGGCTCTGAGTGAGAAGGAAGCGACTGTGACCTTCATTAAAGTTCACCCACAGCATTTGCCTGCTATGAAAATGGGAAAACCGAGCTCGGTAGCTGCAGTCACTTAAGTGCGGCCAGTATCCAGTATTCTGGAGATAGTGGGTTCGAACCCCACTGTCGGCAGCCCTGAAGATGGTTTTCCGTGGTTTTCCATTTTCACACCAGGCAAATGCTGGGGCTGTACCTTAACTAAGGACACGGCCGTTTCCTTCCCAGCCCTAGCCCTTTCGTGTCGCATCGTCGCCGTAAGACCTATCTGTGTCGGTGCGACGTAAAGCCAATAGCAAAAAAAAGAAAATGGGAAACCATGGAAAACCATGGAAATTTGCTGCCGACGATGGGGTTCGAACACACTGTCTCGCGAATGCAAGCTACGTGATACAAACCGTGCAGCCACTTGCTCGGTCTCGTTTAGTTATATAAAATATCGGTTCTAAAGAATATTTCTATGAATAATTATATATTCTCTAGGCCTATATATAGCTCCATGCTTGAACGATCAGCGTCGTGGGCTTTGTTCAGTTCGTCTCTGGTTTGATTACTGTCCAAATCGGAGAAATTAGCAACGTTTAGTGACTCCTTCCTACTCGGGATACGTCATTGTGACGACAACAACACGTCGGTGCATCATGCGTTCAAAATGTGTAGCCTTAGTTCTCCCGCTTTGTTCATGATTGTCCTGTAGATTGTTGAACATGGTGATGAACGCAGGTTGCTGCAAGGCCACAGTAAATGACCGTATCTTTCCTCGTAATTGGGGAACATTCGCATGTGGCTTATATGACGGGAAACGGGGATTCTGCTTATGTAGGCAATTGGGGGCGTGAGATCCGGGGAGTAGGAATAGTATGGGAATTCCGTTCGATGGGAAACTAAGTGAAATCCGAAGTGTTGTTGCAGGAGAGCAAGTGACCATCGAGGTTCATTTTGCTACATCCATTGTCGTTGCAGTGGTAGGTTTCTGGCGATATTCATTACTGTTAAATGTTCGCAGCGTGTTTTAAATTTGAGTACGGTTTATTTTAGGTATACTGCAGCAAAATGTTTCTCTATCAGGTTAAGGTTGGGCTAATTTCACAGCCAGTCAAGCACTGAAGTGCATTCCTTCACTTCCTCTTACACCTATCGAGGAACAGGATAGCCATTAGAAAGCTATCACTTGATTTCATGTTGCTCTGTTAATCCATTTCAGCTAAGGGGCAGTTATTACAAATTTTGAAATTAATTTTCCGTATTTGTTATTATTAAAAAGGAATTAGATTCGATCAGAATATTTGCAATTTGAACTTGTGAATTTAAAGAGTACTTGATATCGGGACATATTTTACATAATGTGGAGATTTTTTGGTTTCCTGAAGTTAGAATTTCATCGAATTCTGATCATAATCGAGTTCCATTACTTTCTTTTAGCTTAACTCGAAATCCCGTGCATAGTCGAAACTGACAGGTGCGAAAGGGACATAATATAACATTTCTTCGTCATTCGGGTAGTTAGTTATTTGTAACATCTCAGCACAACACAGAATGGAGTAAAGAGAAAACAGTGCTATGTTACAAAGTTCTGTTACTTAAAGGATTCATCTACAGAGGATTTTTTGAAGAATAGACTGAAATTACGTAAGAGGAAATATAAGTAAAATGCGCCTTCTCAATGCACAGCGCCCTGCATTTTGTGATACAGCACGATGTATCCGTGATAATGCAACAGTCTTGTAGGGATGCTGGAGAAAGGTGCATCTACGTAGGCAAGTTAATGAGTATCTGCAATTTTGCTCTAATTGTCTCTAGGTTGGCTGAATGGCGTTGTGTGCTCACAAGCCGCTAGATGGCACCGCTGTCTACGTCTGTGGTAGGTTTCAGCGTTATCAGATCAGTACAGCTTGCGCTTTGCGAAGTAAAGTTCGCCGCTCCACTCTGTGTTTGCACCAAGGAAGAAGTCCGTTCGGTAATCCGTTTTTATTGTGGTCTGAGTGTGTATCAGGATCAGAAATTCATAGAAGACTTTCAGCATAATACGGAGACAATGTTTTGTCCCAGCGAAGTGTTTACCAGTGGATTGAACAGCTCAAAAGTAGTCGCACGAGCGTGAAGGATGAGGAAAGATCCTGACGTACGCCTGCAGCCGTAACTGATGCCAATATTGAACAAGTACGTGATATTATCCGTAATAACGGACTAGTGACTGTTCCATGGATTTCCGCTCCTGATACACCCTCAGACCACAAAAACGGTTTACGAAACACAAACGGAGAGTGGCGCGGCCATCTTTACGTCGCAACAGCTCAAGCTGTACTCATCTGGTAACGTTTAAACCTATCACAGACGTAGACATAGAAAACGGTACCATCTAGCGGCTGGTGAGTACACAACACCATTGAGCTAACCTAAAGACAATTAGAGCAAAATTGCAGATATCGGCTTGCCCCTGTGTCAATTTGAGATAGGGAACACCAAGACGAGAACGCCAAGATGGCATCTTATACACTAACCCGGTTTTCATAAGTTGCAGGTTTATCAACGCATGTGCGTTCAACATGATGCCGCCCCAGGCCACTTTTAACATGCTACTCGTATCGCTTTAATCAGACGTTCCCAAAAAGTTGATAGGAAGAGAAGATCCTCTTGCCTGATCTCATACCACTTGATTTCTTCACGTGGAGTTGTGGGAAGAATCTTATCTACGAGAGACTTGCGAGGACTGAAAAAATAGCTCCTGGTAGGTTTACCCACACCTAGTGACTTTGCTAAAACGAAGCCAGAGATGTTCGACTGGATACGTAAGAACTTACCACGATGTTGTCGAAGCTAGGAGACGGTATTTTGAACAGCTGTTTTCTTTATAGCGTGTGCACCCGTGTATTACAAGTAAATAAAGGTATTGTTTTCTATGAATCACATGATACGTCTTCTTTACCTTTGTCATCGTTGTCTTTCCTTGAAACTGAAACTGAGCGAAATATAAAGTTGTTGTTTATTCAAGAGTTCCAAGAGTCACTGATTCACTGTTTACAAATTCCTTCTGAACGACCTAGAAATAAGTATCCGGTGTTCAGAGTTCAATTGCAGAATCAGTGGTTCTCCAAGAGAAAAATTCGCACGGATGTCTTTGAGATATGTTTCTGGCCCATAATAGTGCTTATAGCGTGAACTGGAATAGCTACTGAGCATGTTGAAACATCACTCACCCATGTCAATAGAATAATGTCTCGCTCCATGGCTGTTTAATTATCATACTGGTCTCTGTTCCAAGTGATCCTTAACAATAATAATGTTATTGGCTTTAGCCCCACTAACTAATTTTACGGTTTTTGGAGACACCGAGTTATAGAAATTTTGTCACGCAAGAGTTCTTTTAAGTGCCAGTAAATGTACCGACGAGAGGCTGACGTGTTTGAGCAACTTCAAATATCACCGGACTGAGGCAGGACTGAACATGGCAAGTTGTGGTCATCAGACCAGGGCCTCAAACATCTGAGTCCCTTAGCCCGGCCCAAGTGGTCGTAGGTTCAATCCCTGGCTCTGGGTATCAGGGTTTGTATCGTCGTCAAAATAGAGAACATCCCAAGTAGTGCCCCATCCTCACAGACCTAGAGGTCGTCTACATAGCGTCAACGAAGTCTTTCAGATACGGTGTTGGCGAACAAAGCTCCTCATAGTTTGGACTGATATAGTAACTGAGCATGTTGGAGCATCTTTCTCCCCGTGTCAATAAAATAATATCCTGTTCTATGTCTTAATGGTTAGCATGCTGGCCTTTGTTCCAAGGTGTCCTGGGATCAATTCCCGGCCGGGTCGGTGATTTTTAACATTAATTGGTTAATTCTTCTGCCTCGGGGGATCGGTGTTTGTACCGTCCTCAGCAATCTCAAATAGAACCCCACCTTCACAGTCATGCAAGTCGCTTCCTTCCCACTATCCCGCCATCGCCTATCTATGTCGGTCAGACGTAACACAGATTGTAACGTAAACTACTAATGATGTTGAATTTATGTATTTTATTTATTTATTTATTTATTTATTTATTTATTTATTTATTTATTTATTTATTTATTTATGTATTTATTTATTTATTTATTTATTTATTTATTCGAGTAATTATTACGTGGAATACCGTACTCACTTTCTTATTTGTAATGAAATGCACCATTAAACCTTCTAAAGCTTTCAATTTTCTGCTATCCATTGCAGCGATAACTTCGACAACGTTCCTCAGACTCGTTGCTATTAATTATTCACCGTATAATTACCATACAAGACTGCTATCCCAGTCACAGTGGTGCTGTATAAACTATCGGTACGAATGCTTGGCGAATTTTCGCGAAATGTGAGGGTAGTTAATTTATTAGCCATGTTCATCACAGGACAAGCATGTGCGAACTGGATTATTTGCATTGTCCATCTGTATGATTTACGTTCCATTGGGGCTGGTATTCACCAAATGAAATCAGCATTCCAGGATAATTGTTTTCATCTTTGTTAAATATAACTTGTCAACGATGGGATGGTTTCAGTATTAATAGATATTTAGATTTAGTGTATAACTTCGCATAAGTGATTGATCGTTAAGATTTAGCACACCAACTAAGATTTTAGTGGACCTTGTAATCATAATCTCCAACTTAAAACTTATAAATCATTATCCGTTAAATAAATAAATAACTACCATTCACTATGACTGACTGATATTGAATATAGAACTTTGAACTTAAATTCTACGACTAAGAAAGAGCTAGTACTGAAGGTCACCATCATCAGCCTGCGACAACAATGTATTTTTTCTGATTTTTCTATCACGTTTCAATGACACAGGCAGATGTTATAGTGACGGTGGGTTAGGAAAGAAGCGACCGTGGACTCAATTGAGGTATAGTCCTAACATTCGCCTGGCGTGAAAATGATAAACCACGGATAACCAACTTCAGGGACGCTGGCAGTGGGGTTCAAAACCATGATCTCCCGATGCAAACTGATAGCTATGTGACTCAAACAGCGGATATAACACTTTCGGCAACAGAATTCTGAAAGATGTAACTATTGCTGGCTAATCAATTGAAGACAGCAAGGTACAAAGAGATGAGAGGCAAGGATGCATCCTCTCCCCACTCTTTATCGGTGTTAATCCTTCGTGGGGATTTACGACTTCTCTCATGATTATATCCTTCTTTTTACTTGAAGGTGTTACGAGAGACAAAAGATTCAGGTATGTTTCTTCATTCATTCTGAGATAATTATAACAATCACGGGTATATATCTTCAGTTCGCTCAGTAAATTAACGTGGGAAAAGGTATTTATTTTCATTCACATTTTCCTCTTGTGGACAAGGCAAAAATCAGTCAAGGTGAGTGCATAATCATCCTAGCTCGACATAGTCGAAGCTCAAAGTGGCGCTTGTTCAACCATACATGTACCGTTCAGTGTCGTACGGAAATTTTGCATTCCTGTACAGAAAGACTTTGTCAAGCTTTCACTTTATCAGTGGCAGCTGGTGGTGTATCTGTTAGGGGTAAGTTACTATCCAGCTTTCTGGCCGAAGACACAATGTACGGTTTATGGATATACCGGTAAATAATCCTGATTCTAGTCCCATGGATACTTACATTTTTTGATTTCCCTACCGCTGTCTTGAACATTACCATTCATGAAATATAAACTGTCTTTAGTAACCTGAAGTGAAAATAGGGTTAGATTACTCATACTTCATACCAAACCAAACCAAACCCCTTGGCACTACAGCCCTTGAAGGGCCTTGCCTACCAAGCGACCGCTGCTCAGCCCGAAGGCCTGCAGATTACGAGGTGTCGTGTGGTCAGCACGACGAATCCTCTCGGCCGTTATTCTTGGTTTTCTAGACCGGGGCCACTATCTCACCGTCAGATAGCTCCTCAATTCTAACCTCGAACCAGCCCTCAGGTCCAGGTAAAATCCCTGACCTGGCCGGGAATCGAACCCGGGGCCTCCGGGTAAGAGGCAGGCACGCTACTCCTACACCACGGGGCCGGCTTACTCATACTTCACCCTCAGTAAAAGCAAAACAAAGTTGTCTCCATCCGTGCCATGAAGGCCCTTCTTCCACTATCCGTAACCTCGGCACTAAGTACCTATGCCCAGCCACCTATGTCTCTAGGAATTAAATTTGTATTCACTTTTGTTGTAAGCTAAGTAAACCTGAAATTTATGTACCAGAAGTGGATGTCTTGTTTGTAAAATTTTCGAATCCTTGACAGGGAATATAACCAACACAAGTACTTCTGGATGAACCGAAGATGCCTTTTTCATCCGGCTAGGCAGCCCCTCCAATTTCAGTGCAGAATCATATAATGAAAAACAGAGCCAAGCTGAGTCGTGGTCTCCTCAGCCCAAACTGGCGGGTCCCCTTCCAGCTCAGTCTAGTGGTACTTGAAGGAACTCAAAATTATTATTATTATTATTATTATTATTATTATTATTATTATTATTATTATTATTATTATTATTATTATTATTATTAAAGCGACTGTATTGTGGCGTCGTTAGGGTTCCTGACCCTTTCTAACATTTAACCACTTCAGGTAAGTAAATGAGTACAAATTTACAATCTAATTTTTACAATTTTACAATGTAAGAATTTCAACAATTTATATTTTAAAACATACTCACAGTGTAAAAACTGAAATGACCTAATTTAAGCTTATTACTTCTTTAAAACTATACTAACCAACTAAAGTATCACTAAACTAAAGGACCACTAACTAAACTAACTAAAGTAGGTGAAGTATAACTAAAGTATGAAGTATATACTGCAACACGTTACAATAAGCAACCATATTCACTCTCATTCATCTAGCCCATTCAGACTCAAGGAAGACCAGAAGTGCTTATAAGATGACGCTGGGAAGGGATTTTAAACTTTGTCTTAGATTTAGCTTCCCTGATGTCATTGGGGGAGTTCAATCCACCAGCTCGTGGCGGTGACCGTGAACGATCCGTTGTAGGTTGCGGTTCGATGTACAAGAATTTGTAGCGTACAGCCTGACTGAGTACTGAACAGGTGAAGTGATCTAAGGTAGCGTAGTGTGGTGAATAGGTAAGGAGGAAGTTTTCAGAAAGAACTTGATGCACTAAAGTAGTTGCATGGTGTATACGCCTGTCATTCAGTAGTAACCAAGATAACTGTCTATATTATGGTGATACGTGGGCATGTGGACGTATGTCGAATGCATACCTGATACATGCATTTTGGGCACGTTGCAGTCTCATGAATTGCTCATTATTGATATCTGCAAAAACTATATCACAGTACTCGAGGAATGGAAGCAAAAGTGACCAAATGAGCTTTATGATCAGCGACCACTAATATTTTACGGTATTGGAATTTACTTACATATTTATTTTGTCTCGGGGAAAGCGGAAGAATGAAGTTACTGAGGCACAAACGTTACCAGGCGATGGTTCAATGCATGTCTAATCGTAATTCCAAAAATCTTTTGTCACCAGATAAAGTGAATTTTCAAGAAGATCTTCTTAATACATATCCAATGATAAAATTTAACACAACATCGGCTGATCGGTATCACTGCCACACTCCGTCTTCAAGGCCGGACCGCCAGGTGCGCTGGCGACCAACGTCTTGTGATATCTCGAAAAGTGGCACGTATTATCTATAGTGTATATAAAACTGGTGTCCATGTGCTATAATTCCTTCGGTACATGCTTCGTGGCAGTCAAAATATCTACTCTAATGACCCCACTCACGTCTGAAAATAACACGACAAATATTACTCTTGGAAAAATAAGTTGTTTCAGTGCAATGCTTTTTCAATTTACTGTGTATTTAACGGTGGATTCATACTTCATCTAACACTTGATTGGCGTTGCATTGAACGAAATGTGCGAATAAATTGACCATATCTGACTTCCTACCTGACACATTTAGTTTTAAGTCCTAGTGGACAAGGAATCAGACGAGTTATAACGCTCCGTACTTATAACATTAGAGGACATGACCTACAACAGAATTTCTCCTGGAATGTTTCGTTATTTTGCTGAGAAAACTACACTGTACACACATTTCTAATTAGTTAGTTGACAGACTTTGGTTTGTACAAATTGTATTTGCGCAGTCCTGGTACTGAAATTTCTTGAAAAGCCGTAACTAATATGAAGTGTAAATCATATGTATATTCTTTAAAATACAAAGCTCATAGATATCACCTTAATAACATATAGCTGCTCTTCTTTCATTGCTGGTGATATAAAAACAGATGAGGCCGATGACCCAGCTGTTACGCCATTTAAAACAACAACCATCATTATCAACATATAGAACAGCTGATAATGGTAATTGTGGAGAATAATAATATGGACAAGTAATGAAAATAAAAGGAGGTAAATTTATATATTATTTATAAAAAGTATTATTATTTATTTAAGTCGGGAGAAATACTTGATTGGAACAGATACAGTCCTCGCGAAGAAGTGCAAGTTAAGAACACACATTTAAAAATTAAACGAATACAATCAGATTCTATCACATGCATGGAAAATATGTAATTATGGAATTGCGTCTCTCAGGAAATAGATTAATGTTACTGTTCGGGTAACGGGACAACCACTGATGACGAAAAGTAGAAAGGCGTAGTATAGAGACTGGTCCAATGGAACTGATTTTTAAAACTATATTTTATTACTTCAAACTCAAAAAAGCTAAATATTAGAAAGTGTTATCTAAAAATTCTTGAGCGGAGTGCGGCATTGTACAGTGGTAAAGCGTGAACAGCAGTGAAAACTCAAGTGGAAGGATTGGACCACATAAGAAGAAATAATGTATCACGGTATCGATAATATATTTCGTAACATTTTGATAGGAGGCTAATTAGTTTGGTAGGTTATGTGCTGAGTCAACTAGGACTTGTTCAGTTGACTTGTGAGGGAGGTGTAGGGAGAGATAAAAATGGTAGGAGGAAGTGAAGATACGAAAATAATAAGTAGACAAGACTTGAAGAGGTTAGTGAATGTTGAGGTGACTTGGAGATTTCCATCAAACTAGTCTATGGACTGATGAACTAAAAAATGCTATACAATTTTCGCCCTATTGAGAGTGGAGCTGAAATATGCAGACACGAATATACTAAGGACACGGTACAACTTAATTAATTTTGTGTTGATTTACGTGCAGTTTGGAAATTCTTTGGAATATTCACACATAAGAAATTATGCTTTTTGTTCAACAACCCTTCAGCAGCAATATAGTGTATTTTAAAAGTTGGAGTACAGCACACACATACACATACGATGCTCCCATGAATGCTTCTACTATCACACTGAAATGCACATATTATACAGCAGATGATTCATGTTTAGGTCTATACTGAGCAGAACCACAAAGAATAGGTCTCAAGGGCGGCATGTGTTCACCGACGGCGAGTAATATGTCACCATGATAAAGGATTTACAAAATATTATCTCTCTTAGAGACATGGCATTAAGTTTTTCTTTTCCTTTTGGTGCTATAACGTCACACTAACGCATGGAAGGGTTTTTGCGATGTAAGCCATATGCTATTAGATCATGATAATACTACTGGTTACCGTATGTGCGTGTGTGTGTGTGTGTGTGTGTGTGTGTGTGTGTGTGTGTGTGTCCAACCCTTTTCCCGTTTCTCAATAATATTTATTATTATTAATCATTATTATTAAAATAGTAAAATTTGTACACAATAGTGTACAAGAAGGAAATCTGTTAATGCAGGTTTAATTTTATCAGAACAAAGTGATTTTATATGTAAAATATACCTTGTATCAGCCGGACAATTTCGCAACGCGGGAACGTCACGGGTTCCAAAGAACCACAAGTTGTTGCTTCTTAAAAAGGCTGTCATTTAGTTTCAAGAAGATAATAGGACTATGTATCGGTTTTTATATTACCGTTTATACTAAAGTAAACACGCGAAAACTAAGTACACAAGAACCTAGTTTATCCGGATTGAATGGGACCGGAACAGATCCGGATTATCGAAAATCCGGATAATCCGGGAAAACTAAAAGACTAATACAATATATCGTTGCTGCCGGTACAAAACCTCCTATGTGAAATATTTTAGTTTAGAACTTTGACCGGCAAGGTTCTGTCATCTTAGGTGCAATATTGTGTGCATATTGTCAAGGCATTCTCGCTCTTCACAATGTATGTGCTGCGGGTCAGTATATCTCCAAAAATATTATCACATAGGAGGTTTTGCCCCGGCAACGACGATATGTTATATAACCTATTGACATAAGTTGTACAGTAATACCTTTTTCAATCGTACAAAAGTATCAGAACACTCCCTACATTTACGATTCTGTATTATGCAATAAAATAATCTGTGAGTTTTTTCTGTTTTACATTTGGAGAGTGTTTGCGCGCAGCACGATAACGAAGACGTTTTACTAACAATAGTTCTGTCGGTGTGGTTTCAGTCAATGATTCTAAATAGGCCATCAGTTTGTCCAGCTGCATTACTGTCTCTCCATGAGTCATTGTTTCTTCTCATGGTGCACCGCTTTCATTTTCGAATTTACCATCAATGAATTAATAGTGCGTTGCATTCAGAAGAATGTGGGTTCGAATCCCACTGCGGCTGTCCTGGGAATGGTGTTCAACAGCTTCCCATTCTCAATTTCAGGCGAACGCCGGGACGGTACGTTTGATAGACCGTGCCCGAATTACTCCCAATTCTTGTCGTGAACTATCCTTGGCGGAAAAGACACTCAAGAAGAGTTGATGCCGTAAAAGAAATACTGTAACCTTACAAGTAAAAATAAATGTTTATTATTTTCGATTCGGATAAACCGAAAATCCGGATTACGATGGCCGGATAAACAAGGTACTTGTGTACTGTAATGTATACGTTCTGTGTTCTGGTATTCAATATTGATATTATTAAGTGATTTTTTCCTCAATTCAGTGCATTGTTACGCAACTTTATAACAACTTAGTGTTATGCTTTGTGATAACGCAGTTAACATGTTGCTGTCTTCTGATCGATGAAAATACCAATCTTATCGCTTTCATTTTTAATATGACAATACTTTTAAATGTGTGTTAACAACAGATAGGAACTTATGTTTGCCCAACAATAGATTTTAAAATTAGGATTACGTCACTCAGTTTTACACTAACTGAGCTAGGAGTTTGAGCTAAGGAATGAGTACATTCAGTGTTTTCGTTTATATTGTTTTGTAGAATGATTTTGAAATGCATATATACCACTCTTTCATGTAAGTAGAAAATGAAAATTATGACGGAAAAGTTTGAAATTAATCCATCAGTTTCCAGGATAGAGAGTTTTTACTGTAATAATAATAAGAAGAATTTGTGTATAATGCTTGATAACCTCTTAATAGTTTTAAGGAATGAGCGAGTTGGCTACGCGATGCGAGGTCGAATAGCTGCAAATTTGCATTAGGACGATAGTGGGTTCAAAACCCGATTTTGACATCGCCGAAAATGGTTTTCTATGTTTTCCCATTTTCGTACCAGGCAAATGCTGGTGCTGTGCCTTAATTCGGTCCATGGCCGTTTCCTTTTCATTCATTGTTCTTTACTCCCCCGGGTCAGTATATTGGCCTTCGGTTCAGAGGACCTTAGGTTCGATTCCCGGCCGGTACAAGGATTTTTACTCTGTAGAGCTTAATTCCTTTGGCTCAGGGACTGGGTGTTCGAGATTCTCTTAATACAAGTCTCTTCAAGTACGTACGTCGTACCACAATTTGGGGCCTCAAGGTCACCACACCTCGGAGCGAATTGGCCGTGCAGTTAGGATCGCGTAGCTGAGGGCTTACATCCAGAAGATGGTGGTTCGAATTCCACCGTCAGCAGGCTTGAAGTTCGTTTTCTGTGGTTTACTATTGTCACGCCAGGTAAATGCTGGAGGGCCCAATAAATAAAATCACTAAGTACATGATTTTTTGACAAAAAGAGTTCATACGTGTATTCGGACCAACATTTTCCGATCTTTCCATATCTCCAATCTGTTTCAACGATGAATAACCCTAAGTCTATGTAATTTACTTAAGTGTAATTGGTATATTTCGGTATGTAAATGAATGCACTCCCTAAGTGTAAAGAAATTATTAAGTCCACTCAGTCCATCTCCCTCTATCCTCTTCAACAAAAAGGATGTCGTCGTCTGATATACCTTCCCGTCCTAGGCGAGTTTTCAGATGTTATGTAATTGTTGACAGTAGTCAAACAATCACTGTGCCTCCCTATATTTACTGCTCATTTCGGAATTAAGCTAGATTATGTGATAGCAAAAAAGCAAAAACCCGGGAACGATGTACTAGATGTGACAGGAAAGCACCAACATCATTGAAGAACAAGTTAAGAGTCATTAGAAATACTTGAAATTTTATTGACAATCTGCCCTGTAGGGAATCACACAAAACACGATCAGATAATACGCTGAAGAAGATCTTGGACACATAACTGAATACTTCCAAGCTTCATAAAACACACATGCAGAAACAATATTACCTCATGCGTAATCTACCAGCAGTTTTTATTTATTTTTTACCATTGAAATGAATGTGTCGTTTGGTCTGCCTAGAAAAGGTCTGTTTAATATCTGCACAAGGTACGAAGTAGACGTTTGCTCAACTCTATCATCCAAAGATGATAGAATTAGAGAAAACCCAAAGAAGTGCTTGGAGTAACAACAGAGATACGAATAAACAGTTTTTTTTAAGCACCCAAACTCTCTTAATGCACTTGTTATTTGCTTTGATTTCCAGAAGAATTAGCCTATAGTAGTCACACATAAGCAAGATGAATATTACCACTGTCAGTTGTGGATTCACATAATTTGAATTTATAGTATCAAGGAAAATATAGCCATTACGTACATATTTACCGAACCTTTCGCTCCAAATTAATGTTCACAAGTTAACAGAAAAAATATTCTTCTTTTGTGACAATGCATTATCATAGTATATTATTAGATATATATGTTGTTACTTGGATCATCGGTATGCTAAGAGGATACTTTTATAAAATAAGAAGAGTGTAACCTGTACCAGAACGCATTAAGATGCCCATCGATTTAGATTTTCGAACAACAGGGCGAAGTAAGATGAAACATGAAACAGTTTATGGTCCAGAAAACTATGTCAGAATTCTAAAGGATTGTTAGGAGAAGAAACCTTTTTAATTTTGTATTTATACAGAAATCCTTTTTATTACAACTTGCTTTACGTCGCACAAACACACATAGGTCTTATGGCGACGATGAGACAGCAAGGAGTGGGAAGGAAAAATCCGTGGCCATAATTAAGGTAACGTCCCAGTATTTGCCTGGTGTGAACATGGAACACCACGAAAAACAATCTTCAGGACCGAACCCACTATCCCCCGAATACTGGATACTGGCCGCACCCAAGCGACTGCAGCTATCCATCTCGGTACAGAAATCTCTCACAGGTAGGGTTGAAGATCTTATGAAATAGAAAAGAGTTATTCGAAGACTTGTTTGCCTGCTATATCTAAATGTCGTCGAGTGATCTTCCAAACAGCTGGAAAGATGAAATTATCCGAAGAGACCAACGTAGCAGGCTTGGAGATATCATTGTATAAATGTTGTTCTTTGAGTCATCAGTCTATAGAGTGGTATGATGCAGCCCTTTATGCCCCCCTATACTGTGATAATCCGCGGTTACTCGCATTGTGAGCACGGCGCTCACCTCCGTAGTTTATTGCTTTTTGTTGGAATTATACGAGATCTCTACTTCTGAAACTCCTTATACCTTTCAAACAGATTGTTAGGAAGAGGATGTGACAGTAATTTCCATTAACTTTCAAACCAAGACCTTCAATCCATTATTATGCGCAGTTGCACTCAGTAGCGAGTAACAGTGCTACCCATATTGAGCGCATTGTAGTAAGTCAAGGTTTTTCTAATACGTGTGTTTAATTCTTGTACTGCGACTGTTATTAGTGAATTTATACAAGTTATAATGGCATTTAGTGATCAAATGCTCGAATAAAACGGTGGAGTGAAGGGGACGCGAACAACGAAAGTGGTGATAATGAAACAGATGAGATTTATGAAAGTGATCATAACTCTGAAACAGAGAGTCTACAAGTTCTAAAGAAGAAGAGACACTTTCGTTGATTGAAAGTTGTATTCCATTCATTTTAGAAAAGGATGGAGTTAACAACTTGGGCCTCCGTGTTCTCGCTAGAAATGTTCGAACCCGGAATTTTTTTTGCAAAAGTGTTCCAGGAAAGATGCTGAAAGCAACAAAAGTGATGACTGGCTGAGTACAATTTTTATTTCCTACTATGCAGGATTTGCATTACTTAGTTAATACTAAGCATACTGCTCCTATCTCAAATTTGATTTACATTAAAGCATTCGTGTTCCTAAATAAATTGTTCGTCAACCCCATAGTCCCTTTTCTTGATACCAGGTCGGGAGTGAGGCGAGATGAATTTCTATCATTAGTTTTACGGCCGGATGCCCTTCCTGATTCCACCCTCAGTTGCGGAGCGAGTGAAGATCAAATTAATGATAGTGAATGAAATTGGGTGAGCAGAAGCAAGGCATTGGTTGTGGCCTATTCCTGCATTTGCTTGGCAGCGTAACAGGAAAACATAGAAAACCATTCTCAGGACTGCCGAGGATGGGGTTCGAACTCACGCTTTTCCTGAATTCAGAGGTTGGCTCCTTAGCACTCCACTCGGTCGTGTTCCTAAATAAATTAATATCTCAAAATGACATATTAAACATACCTCAATCTTTATATGGGCATGAAATGACCTAACGAGTCATACCGAGTTAATCATTTTAGCTCTGCATAACTGCTGCGTCCTATATCTGCTCTAACCTGCTTGTCATATTGAAAAGTTGGTCTACCCCTCCCGTTCTTACCAATCCCACTTCCTTCGAAAGCCAACTGAACGAGTCCTGTGTGCGTTAAGCTGTGTCCTATCATTCTATATTTTCTTCTCATCAAGTTTAGCCGAATAGATCTTCTCTCGTCAGTTCGATTCGGTATCTCTTACTTTGTGATTCGATCTACCCATCTCACCTTCAGCATTCTTCTGTAACACCACATTTCAAAAGCGTGCATTATCTTACTTTCTGAGCTAGTTATCGTCCATGTTTCACTTCAATACAGTGCTACGCTCCAGACGAACGTCTTCTGAAACATCTATCTAATTCCTATATCAATGTTTGAAGTGTCAATTTTTTCTTAAGAAAGGCCTTCGTTGCTTGTGCTAGTCTGCATTTTATGTCCTGAGTATTTCTGCCATCGTTAGCTATTTTACTACCCAAGTAACAATATTCATCTACTTCCTTTAAGAGCTCATTTTCTAATTTTTCTTGCATCACCGACTTCGTTCGACTTTATTCCATTACCTTGGTTTGGAGCTTATTTATTTTCATCTTGTTCTCCTTCTCCAAAACTCTGACCATACCATTCAGCAATTTCTCCAGATCTTCTGCAGATTCAGATAAGATAACTATGTCATCGGCAAATCTCAGCGTTTTGATTTCCTCTCCTCGGTTTGTGATTCCCCTTCGAATAATAGAGTGAATTATGCTGAAATATAAATGTCGTATATATAAGGACAGCCTATTGAATTCAACTCCTCACCTGAAGTACAAAACATATTTACCATTGGATGAGGGAGAGGTGAAGAACTTGCAACACATTCTGCAGCATTTGCCAGTTAACGGCAAGTCGTTTTATAGTTATTCAAACTACTGACTCTAGTGTGGATAACTCTGCTGTAATGATGTGCATGAGTATGAGTGATATGTGAAGCCCACAAATTAAAACACAAACATTGTACAAACCAATAAAGAACCAATTCTTTTTTAAATTGTATGTACTACATTTTACTGATAACAGCTTTTAGAAACAATGTGACACATATTTTTGCTTGTAACCGAACATTACACCACAGGCATGAAAAATGTACATTTTATGTAAGTGTGAAGCTTCGCTTTTCGTTTCGTGAAAAGCTGAAAATATGAACTACAGGATTTTATTTATTTGGCCATGCAATTAAGGTCACAGACGCACACCTTCCAAATCCCAGAAAATAAAAAAAAGATCAACATACCACTTTCCCAAAATCTCCGCCTTCCCAATGCCAAAATGATATTTATTGACATCAAAATACGCTGCAATATACTTCCTGAATATAATGTCGGAGAATCCGTTGAGAGATTGATTGAAGTGAGAGTGTCGAGAAGAGGTCTGTTAAGTATCGAACGGATTTTCTCCTTCATTTGTAGCATTGATAGATGAAGTTACTAGCACGAAAAAGAAAGCAGCATTTAAGTTAAGGATTGATGGGTTTTGTTTCTTCTGGCACTCGCACAAGTTCCGTTGTCCAATAGTCCGCTGGCTTTGTAGTTTTATTGTCAAACGAGCAAGTCACCGGCTGATTCACGCAGCACTGGCACATCTAGTGTCACAATAAAAAAAGAAAAAAGGGAAAAAAGCGCTCGCCCGTCACGTGTTTAACAACCACAAGGTAATCCTTCGGCTTTGTGCGCGGTTCAGTTTCGATAATCAAGTAACATTTTCTGTGACAGAGCTTTGGTGCAGCAGAGAGATCGGGTTACTCAATGCTATTGATGTTCCGGCGTTATTGTACAGGTGAGGTGTATTTTCTACAAAGTAATCTGTGTAGTATATTGCCAGGGATTTCAATTTATCTTTACTGGTTAGTAAGAGATAGCTTTTATTGCAGCTAATTTTAGGATTTATTTTATTTGCCACTTTTGAAAAGGTTATTAAAATATTTCCCCTGCACAAATGTAACATATCTGGTAATATTCGGCTATTCGTAATATATAACGGCATACCATGTTGAAAATACGTTGTCGAAAGACAAGGAGGAGGTATTTATTGAATAGACGGTAGGTTACATTATACAGGGTGGGGCAGAGTGGGCTCCCTGATTTGATGGGTTAACTGTATAAAAACCGTAGAAGATTATTACAAAAGCTTTTTATTTCTGAAATTTACATACAATGTCATGGTTTTTCATTTGGTTCTAAAAATGATATCGTCCAGGTGACGACCTTGGCGACGCACATATTCAGCCGTTCAATAAAGTTTTCAAAAACTCTGCGCAGCATATCTGGCGTTATTCCAGCGATGACATCAGCAATTGCTTCCTTAAGGGCTTCCACGGTCCTTGGTCGAACTTAATAAACCTCAGATTTGAGGTAACCCCGAAGAAAATAATCACATGGGCTTAAATCGGGGGATCGAGGAGGCCATGAAACATCCGCTCGTAATGAGATCACGCGGCCGGGAAACTGTTCTTGCAGAAGTTGGCGAGAGCGACGGGCGGTATGAGCCGTGGCACCAACCTGTTGAAACCAAAAGGCTTCCATTTCCTCACCATACTCTTCCATTTTGGGGAAGAAAAAGTTTTCCAACATCTCACAATAGCGCACAGAGTTCACAGTAACGGTTGCATCTTCCGATTCAAAAAAGTAGGGGCCAATAATGCCTATGGAGGACACAGCACACCACATAGTCACTTTTGGTGAATGAAGAGGTCTTTGGTAAAGATTGCGTGGGTTTCCAGCTGCCCAGTAACGAAAATTTTGCTACCAAACCGCCTACGAAATGCCCTCTGCGTCGCCACCACACTATCGTTATTTAAAAAAAAAAACGTTTCGACTACAAAACTATAAAACCACGATGCTCGCCAGTCCACGGCATGGTGACTACTAAAATGGCGTCCTTCTCCCCACCAAATGCTACTATTCCCACTCCGCTTACTCACGTGCACACTCTTCAGTGATTTATTGAAACTAGGGAGTCCACTCTGCCCCACCCTGTAGTAAGGCATCTTACACAGTACATTCCATTAGTTAAGCAAGAGATGATGTCATTACATCGTTAATAAATTTGCACAATTTTTAAATGATGACGAGGGTTTGGGGGAATACTCCACGAGATTTTAAAGCCTGCGTAATAAAAAATTAAGACTCAGAGTACATGGGAATTATGTTACTGGCAATGAAAGGTAAAATAATGAAAAATTAGATCTTACAACGCAATACTATAGCTATCGGGGGAAAATAAATGTTGACCGAAAGGAACACAGAACAACGATTTTTACCAGGAATATTGAACCATTATCAATTTCAATAATTCTCGAGTGAATTGGCCGCCATTCGAACTACGGCCGTCATTGTGAGTAGCTATGAAAATGACATTCAGTTACGCTTCCTTTGTATGAATGCCACTAGCAAGGTAACAGGCTAATAAATATTATTATTATTATTATTATTATTATTATTATTATTATTATTATTATTATTATTATTTTCTATTGGCTTTATGTCACTCTGACATAGATAGGTCTTACGGTGACGATGGGACAGGAACTGGCTAGGAAAGGGAAGGAAGTGGCCGTGGCCGTAACTAAGGTACAGCCCCAGCATTTGCCTGGTGTTAAAATGGGAAACCACGCAAAACAATTTTCAGGGCTGCCGACAGTGGGGTTAGAACCCACTATCTCCCGAATACTGGATACTGGCCGCACTTAAGCAACTGCAGCTATCGAGCTGGGGATTATTATTATTATTATTATTATTATTATTATTATTATTATTATTATTATTATTATTATTATTATTATTTGTAGAATTTGAACCATACATCTGCTTAGAAGAATAGTAATTAAAATTAAATACAGACGAAATTCTGAAAAATGCTAGTGATTTTCCCAAATTAAAAATGAGCCGCACAAATCTAGGCCAATATTCCTTTTTCTTTGAATCATTTTGCAAGTCACTTAAATTTTTGTAATTGCTTTCATCCTTCCATTCAAGAAATAAATCCGTATAGAAACAATAAGCGATGTGAGAGAATTTAGTTAATCAGGGGAGATCATAATCGCATGGCCGAGTAATAGTTGTGAGAAATTACGGTCTTCTATCAAAAGCGGAGTCATAAGTGGGGCCCGAATTTTCATGTAATATAAATGTGCGAAATGTGAACATAAAATATAGTATATATTAGTGAAATATGTAATTAAATAAATAATTAAATAAATGTAATTAAACAACTCAAGAGACATGTACAAAGGACTTAAGAAGCAAACGACCCAGTACACAGCTCCTACCCTCATCCTCCACGGGCCAGGTGGAAAACTTCAACTGAACAATAAAGATTGCACCAAAACTCTTGCGGATTATTTCCAGAAGCTACTAAACGCAGAGGAACCTAAAGAAAAGCTTATTTTCCATGAGCCTTCACACAGGAACCCTGATTCTCAACCACCTACGAGAGAAGAAATAAAGGACATCATCGCTGGTCTCAAGAACAACAAGGCTTCAGGTTAAGACGGCATAGTTGCCGAGATGTGGAAACATGCAGATGACCAGTCTTTGCAGAGCATCCATCAAATCATAAAGGACGTATGGACAACAGAGTCCCTACCCGAAGGATGGACGTCTGCCGTGATTCACCCCCTCCACAAGAAGGGAAGTAAGACAGATCTCAACAATTATAGAGGTATTTCCTTGTTACAAATTACCTTCAAGATCCTCTCCGTAGCCCTGCTTAATAGAGTCACCACACAGCTAGACTCACAGTTAGGTGAATACCAAGCTGGTTTCCGTAAGACTAGATCTTGTCCAGAACAGATACACAATCTTAAGACAGTTCTCAATTACAAAAGCCGAGGTGGACATCCCTGGATGGTGGTCCTAGTAGATTTTCAGAAAGCTTATGACTCTGTGGACAGAGACACCCTTTTCTCCATACTATGGGAACTTGGTCTGGATGGGAAGACCCTACGAATGATTCAAGCCACTCTGAGGAACACGACGTCCAAGGTTAGGTTCAGAGGTGAACTATCTGAAAGATTTCCAATCAGAACAGGAGTTAGACAGGGTGATGGTCTCTCCTGCATTCTCTTCAACTGTGTCGTGGAAAAGATCATTAGAGAATGGAGAACTATGCTACCACCGGGAGCTGGACTGAAGCTTGGGTACAAGAGAGACAACCTCATTGTCCCGTGCCTAGCCTTTGCCGATGACCTCATTCTACTGGCAAACAATATAGAGGAGGCTACCCACAACTTACAGAGTCTTTATTGTGTAGCAGTTAAGACTGGTCTGAAAATCAGCATCCAGAAGACTGAATTTATGACCAATATCAAGGAGGCCCCTTCTACAATTCCTCTCACAGACGCTACCATACGAAAAGTACCTGCGGTTAAGTACTTGGGAAAATGGATCTCTGCGAATCAGAGCGAGAACCTATCCATAGATGCCAGATGTACCAAGTTTGAAAGGGCTTATCACTCGTGTCGTAGTATCTATTCATCTAAGTGCCTCTCCAAGAACCTCAAGCTCAGACACTACAACTCGGTAGTCAAACCATCTGTTCTGTATGCTTCTGAGTACCTTGTAATGGCTAGGAGGGGCCCACTCAGAAAGCTGGAGTTAAAAGAGAGGAAGATCCTGAGGAGGATATTAGGACCAATCAGAGGGGAAGGAGGCACTTACAGAATCCGCCATAATAATGAACTGTATGAACACCAGGAGGACATCGTCACGTCTATAAGGAAAAGGCGCCTGACCTTTTATGGACACTTGGCCCGTCTGGATTCCGAAAGACTCACCAAAAGGATATTCACAGTAACAGGAAGACGCAAGGCTTCTAAGAACAAATGGATCACGTCAGCTAAGTCAGATATGGAACAACTAGATATCCCACCGGGACAAACTCATGACAGACTACTGTTCCGTCAAGCCATCCGACACGGAGTTTTCCCAACGTCCCTTACCAGTAAGAAGACTACAGGAACTAAGTGGACCGAGGAGAGAAAGCTGGCTCATAGTCAGCAAATGAAGGAGTATTGGAAGAAGAAGAAAGCAACAACTTTACCCAAGAGTAGATACGAGCCCCATGGTCCTCAGTAGGCCTAAACGACAAAGAAGAAGAAGTAGTGGTATTAATGCAATAAATTTACAAAAATGTTCGAATATTCCTGTTATTATGACTTATGGTTATGACATGAGACAATAAAATTGTTTTAAATATCCGCATATTTTATGATAAAGTAATCGTTGTTTCGACTGGGTTCTAATTTTGACAGTTACGAAAATTTATGTTCAATCAATCAAATCAATACTGGTCTGCATTTAGGGAAGTCACCTTGGTGGCAGATTCCCTATCTGTTGTGTTCCTTGCCTTTTATTAAAAGGTTTCAAAGAAATTGGAAATTTATTGAACATCACCCTTGGTAAGTTATTCTATTCCCTAACTCCCTTTCTTATCAAAAAATATTTGCCCCAAGTTTTCCTCTTGAATTCCAACTTTATCTTCATATTGTGATCATTCCTACGTTTAAAGACGCCACTCAAAGTTATTCGTCTACTAATGTCATTCTACGCCGTCTCTCCGCTGACAGCTCGGAACATACCACTTAGTCGAGCAGCTCGTCTTCATTCTCCCAGTTCTTCCCAGCCCAAACTTTGCAGCAATTTTGTAACGCTACTCTTTAGTCGGAAATCACACAGAACAAATCAAGCTGCTTTTCTTTGGATTATTTCCAGTTCTGGAATCAGGTAGTCCTGGTGAGGGCCCCATACACTGGAACCATACTCTAGTTGGGGCCTTACCAGAGACTTATATGCCCTATCCTTTCCATCCTTACTACAACCCCTAAACACCCTAATAACCATGTGCTTTAAATAATCAAACTGAATGCATAATCAAAATGCTCCAAATAAAGTTATGCACTGTAAATCGCGGAGTATGTAACAAAATGTATTGTTATAGATAATTTCCTGTCCCGTTGCAACTTTCTTTATCATTATGCACAGTGTGGCACTGTGCACTTCCCCATGTTCTCCGTTGTCATGTTTTGGCCATGATCCGATAGAATTCTCTTGTAGCCTCAGAAGGACCCTTCATACATCGCAAGAAGACACCGGTTCATATTTTATAACATAAAACTATCTGGGCGGAGTATCTTCCGGGGGCCCTTCTTGTTCCCTACTAAAGATCTTGAAAACAGATAGAGAGCTTGGAAAACCTAGATTTCGTTTGAAGAATGCATGAAGTTTGTTGGAATCTCTGACCAATGAAAGCCACTAATGAAAGGACTAGTGCTGTCGTATGCAGTTTTTCACAGAAAAGGGGATTAGAATTTCCTGTTTTAAAGGTATGTTAAAGCCAATTTAGCAACTGAAATACAGTATATTCTATACGAGATGAAATTCGCAATATAGCCGGATAATCAATCTAGCTGAAACAATCTTTTTGAATCATCCCCTAGATAAGCATAAAATATTACATTCTTCACATTATATGTAAAAATATGTAATATTAATAAGAATATTTAAAATTCACAAATTATTCTTTAATCTACTATGTATCATCGGTTTGATTTGTAATAAATCACAAATTTAAGGCTAATTAAGCTAGTAATATAATATATCCTGAATATCCATAAAATACAAAATCATGCATTAAAGAAGGAAACTTCATACATCTCTTCACCAGGCGGTAGTGTCCCGAGAATGGATGTGATATTCCCACGCATTACAGCTATGCTGACGCGCTGAATAAGATAAGCAGTTGTTCCCTTATCGCTGGAAATCCGAGCAATTCCGTTGGCCAACCTCTTTGATAAAATTGAGGCCCTCATTACTCCAGACACCACTTGATTCAAAGGGTACTTGCACGAAGGAGAATGGTCCAACACATCGCTATATTTTCTTCTTCTAGCATTTTCCCTATTCGCGGCTGCACCTCCAGCACTCAATGACGAAAGGGAAAGATTGGACTGGGCGAACGTGTCGGCATAGGTAAAATCTCACAAGAGAGATTTTCCCCTTTTCCATGGCAGAAGTGACATTCCGCCTGGCCTTTGACCGTCTGAACGGCAGCAGCCAGTGGGCTCTCGTATGGAAGGAACGTCTGCTGAAATCAGAGCCCGCAAGATGGCATCGTTTATAGTGGTGTCGTATATGTAAAGTGAAACAGAGGCATAATCATATCAGAACCAGTTTCTTCGACATTTATCATTTTCTGTTTTCTATAAGTAAAGGAACGGAATATGTAATTACATAAGCATCCGGTCCCTAGTCATAAGGTTATCAACGCACAGATGATACGTCGAAAGTGTATAAAACTATGAGGCTCGAAATCAAAATTAACGTCATGAAACTGGAAATTAACATAAAACGTAGACGTGGTGGTGGAGATCTGTGAGGAGGGAAAATATGCCATTCCTGGAAGTGCAGATAACATTTCTCTACTTACCTGTCATCTGCTAAACTTCAGGTATAATGCAATAATTCTGAATAGCTGTGTCGGGACTAAGAAAGTTGTATAATTATTCAGTCAATCGGGTGCGAATTTAAGTCCTTGGAGAAAACTTTTCAACGTTTCTGAAGAGAAAGTTTTGAACTGGTAGAAGTTAACGCTTCTTCACACTTCATCACCTGTGGAACAAAGACCAACAGATGGAATGAACGTCGAAATTAATTTGTAGCGCATTCAGGAGAGAATTAGTAATTTATTTAAGAGTAACATTGCATTTGAACTACTGGCCATGTGCAAGTTAGTTGAACGATCGTTACACACTGTAATTTGAAATGAAGTAATTTCTTTTTTGCTATTTTGCTTTACGTCGCACTGACACAGATAGGTCTAAAGGCGACGATGGGATAGGAAAGGCCTAAGAGTTGGAAGGAAGTGGCCGTGGCCTTAATTATGGTACAGGCCCGGCATTTGTATGGTGTGAAAATTGAAGTAAATTTAAAACGAAAGATTTGATTTACCCCCCCCGCAAATATGTCTGAAACAATGTGCGTCAGAATGTTGATGTTGCATACGCCAATTAACTAGAAATGGAACATATAGAATGATATGGTTTCCTAGTTGAACTCACTCGTAAGACAGTGATAGTCACAGAAACGTGCAGCCTAGATGAACATATATACGTTAGGAATATTACCTGCTGTATCATTCAGGGACGATCGATTTTGTTGTTATCACTTCTCTCTGTACCCGTAGTTAATAACATTATACTTAAATTACACCTTATTTAATCTGGCAAGGTCATGCAGAGAACGCTCCCCATTTCATCAAAAAGTGATAATTTGTGGTTTCAACAATATTTAGAATTCACTTTTTACGTCGCACCGACACAGATATGTCTTATGCAAACTAAGGGATAAGAAAGGGCTACGAGTGGAAATAAAGCGGCAGTGGCCTTAATTAACCTACAACCAAAGCACTCTCCTGGTGGGAAAACCATTTTATCGTTGCCGACAGGGGGTTCGAACCCAGTATTTCACGAATACAAGCAAACAGCTTAGCGACCCTAACCGCATAGCCAACTTGCTCGGTATGTGGCTATTATAGGCATAATAATAATATTAATAATAATAATAATAATAATAATAATAATAATGATAAATGGTCAAAGTCGAGGCCTTCAGTTCTGATAGTTCAGGGCTCGATTCACAGCCGCGTCGGGGATTATTAACAGCGTTTGGTTAATACCTGTGACTCGGTGCTGGGTTTTCGTACTTGTTCAGGAACACTCCTTTTCATATACGTGCAACACGCACTACACTTCCAATCACCACAGAAATAGTGAGTAGGCCTGCAGCAGTCCATAGAGAGTTGACGTCAAAAATGGCATCCGACCGCAAAAGGGGGCCAGTTCCCTATGAGCGACGGAGTTCGCACGTGCGATCTCACCTGGATGTGGGATAAGGACATGAATAAGGTGATAATGATAACGATGAAATGCTCGAAATATATACGATTGCATAAACTGCACTACTGTTCACACCAAAGTGATGCTAAATACCGAAAGAAAAGAGCCAACCAGACACCGAGGGGAACCGAAATCGAATCTTCTTTTTTAGCGTCGGATGCGCTGTCCATAGAGCCTTATATCTCTACTTTGATGAGTATTCGAATGCAGTATTCCAGTATACTGTATGTAAAATGATTTTCTAGCAACCGATAGTAATATTTTACTAGATTATTATATATATCAAATGGCCCTCCAGCCCTGTACTTTCAAAGTATAAGTGTTCTGCATGCACTGACGATGAATGGGATGCCTAATCCCTCGTTTACAAAGGAGCTCTAAAACCAGGTAGATTTTGGGAACAGGGTGCACTTTTATGTATTTCAAATATTCAGAAAATAAAATTTAATAACCCATTAATTTACACACGAACATACCAAATAGTTGCTTGTGTGCGTTATGTGCATTGAACGATCCATTATCTCCTAATCGCAAGTTTGTTCAGCGAAATACGTATATAGAAGGTAGACGGAGATTTGAAATCTCCTGCAAACATGTTCTGCGAGCTTGGGCTACAGTCCAACCAAATTAAAATTATTACATTTAAATTAAATTACAACCTGTGAAAATAAAGTTTGGTAATGGTCCTGTACTATCAACATGGATGAAGAATGCACGACAGTGACCTTACTGTCCTTCGAAATAGTCCCCACCCCCATAACTCTGCACTGCTGTGATCGGCGATACATCTCCTGGAAACTTTGCAAGAAGGCTTCCTTTGGGATGGTGTTCAAAAGCCTAATCACGTTTCGTTGGATGTCAGGAATATCGTCAAATCTCCTTCCTTTCAAAGAGAGTTTGAGTCGTTGGAATAAGAAATCGTGTGAAGCCTCTAAACGTGCCTGCTTCTGATCGTCAGTCGAGTGATATGGCACACGATGAGATCACGTTTTCCTCTTCCCTAACTTCTGGGAAACAATTTGTCGCACGGATTCACGGTTACTCTGTAGTTCGTCCGCTATCATGCGGACAGTTAATCGCAGATCGTTGGTGATTAGTGTCCTCACCTTCTCAATGTATTCGTCACTGACGTCGGTCGCCGGTCTTCCGCTACGAGAGTTGTCAGAAACACTTCCCCGGCCTCCTCGAAAAGGGCGAACCACTCGAACACACACTTCAATGACAGTGCTTGATCTTCATAGACACGTACTAGCATCGTATGCGTTTCATTCGGTGCCTTGCTAAGTTTAAAACTAAACTGTACATTGATCTTTTGGCCGTTCATGTTCCTGTTCACAGTTCAGAGACCAACGCACTAAACACGCACTGTGTCAAACAGGTCTTACACGACACATAAACGATGCCCAACTGATCAACGTTGGGAGCAGGTGGCCAACACCTGCTGCTATGCAGGTGCAGCGTTGCGTGTCACCAGTGTTGCCGGATCGACCGTTCTAACTTCATTCACCGAACTTTATTGTCAGAGTTAGTAGATTAAAATTATGTCTATTTATTTGTTGGTGCTGAACACACCAGCCATTTGTAATAGGTTGACAGTAACTGTAGTCCTGCTTTACCAAATACCATCCTACTGCTATACGTTCGAAAACGAGACTTACTAAAGAAATGGGGTGCATTACAAGGGGAGTGCTTAGGAACATGCAGTGAGCGGCCGTCCGGTTGTTCCTTGCATCTTGACGTAACCTGTCTGCAGGCCACAATTGAAAATCAGTTATCCATCATGTGCGACACTTATAAGTATAACTAGCGAATGTACCCGTGCTTCGCTACGGTATTCTACATTGTATTCGAATATCGAAGTAAATAGTGTACATGCAGCAAATAAGATTGTTTTAAAATTGCATGTCTCTTAGCGTTATCCGAGAAAGAGCATGGGGAGGTCCCCGTACGTTGTTTCCAATGTAAAGTGTTTGTTACGGAATTGTGATATAACGGCAGGCTCGCTTGCCTACTGCCATTCACAATCGAGTTGAGAAGTTTATATTATAATTGCAGGCCCCATTGCCTACTACGCGGACAGAATCGATTTGGGGAGTTTTCGTTAAAATGGCAGCCCCCCGTTCCTACTTCCAGACAGATTACAGTTGAGAAGTTTCTATTATAATGGTAAGCAATTACCCTACTATCACTCGAAATTGAGTTGTGCAGTTATCATTATAATGCCAGGCCCATTTTCCTACTGCCAGCCAGCTTACTGCCAGTCACGCCAAGTTGGTGAGTTTCCATCAATATAGCAGGCCACTATGCCTAATGCCAGTCACATTTTAGATGAGGACATTTGTTTCTAATTGCGGGCACCCTTGCCTACTGCCAAACACAATCGGGTAGGGGAGTTTTAAACAAAACTGCATGCTCACTTGCCTTCTTCAAGTCAAATCGAGAAGGGAACTTTTCATTACAATTGTAGGCGTTCCTTACTAATGACAGTTACACAGGAGTTGGAGAAGGAACCCGTTTCTACTGCCAGTCAAAGTCGGTGTGGGGAGTACTGATTACAATATCAGACCCACCCTTTCTCGATCGCTAAAAATCGACATCAGTGAATATATATAGATCGACATACAAAAGTATATGCGTATTTACAATATTGAAGACCTTCATTTACAGATAAACTGCTACTAAACGTACGTCATATCGACAAAAGATCATACCATAAGACACGCGGGATTTAGTGGCCTAAATGGCTGGTCCTATGATATGTCATCTATCCTTGGGTCAGATTGAGTTAGAAACGTGGAACAGGGTAAAGGTTTTGTAAGATTATCTCACATTACATTACTTTTCGGATAATTATGTGACAGCTACATACATAGCATTTGGCTCACATATGCCTACTGGGTGGGACAATTTTCGTGAAGAGTATGATGATTCTGTATTTCATATAAGTAATTGAAAATATGAATTATGCATGTGAAAATTCCAAATTGACTTAACATCGATTAATAGAGAAAAATCAAACGTAAAAGGGATACAGATACGGCAAAAAGTCATAAGACCAAGGTTGTAGATCATTCCAAATTGAACGGAGATTGTGCAATCCGTTATGTGATAGGAATTTCCGAAGGTGTGCACCATCATTAAAATTGCCTGCATATTTCGATATTCTTCGGGGATAAAAAGTGAAAAATTTAATGATCTAGGATGTTTTCCGTTCGTTACAGGCTAAAACGTATAATTTTGTCAAATTTCAATTATCTTCTTTTTCTTCTGGCAGATTATGCCGCAATCTGGATTTTGGGCGAGGCGGGTAAAAATTAGGACTTTCAGCAAACTAAACCAAAAATTATGGATATGGTCATTATTACCCCTTAAACGGAAAGCTGTACGAAAATATCGCCAAAATAGTCAGTGTAGAGGCACACAGTCGTTACGATTTGATTTATATAGTTAAGGAATCTGCTCCATGTAAACCACCTTTTGGGCTATGTCCGCTGGACTTAACCTGCAAAACTGACCATTCATGATATCTCCCTTATTAATCCTCCTGACGAAAAAATGCACATGAAAAGACAGGTTTAGAGGTGGAATTCCATCACGTTTGTTCGATTTCCAGTCAGGTTGGTCTTGTTCTGTATATACTGTGGAAGAGTAAAATCACCATTTGTGTTCCCTATAAACCGCTAGTCGATTCCGGAACATGAAATGTTATTTACGTTTAAAACCTACCTTTGGACAGGTGGATGCTAAATATAGATTTTGGTTCGAATGTCTTCAGTAGTTTTCAAGTTGTAAGGAATACGCTTTACACGCACCCGCTCGTGAGTCAAGTCCGATGGAACTTGTACAGAAAAACGGTCCGTTAATGATATCTCCCTTATTAATCCTCGTATCGAAATGATGCACATGAGAAAAAAGATTTAGAAATTAATTTCTACCAAGGTAGGTAGATTTCCATTAAGTTTGGTTGTGTATATTTTGTGGAAGTGCAAAATCACTGTTTCGGTTTCGTATAAACCCCTAGTCAGTTCAGGGATTTAGAAACAATATTTGCCGTAAAACCTATCAAGGACAGGTGTATTCTAAATATGAGTCTTGGTGGAAATACATCCAGTAGTTTGTAGCACTCGCGTACATACGGCGTAATTAAGGAAGAAAATAATACAGTTAAGAAAGTTGAAAGTAATAGAAAATGGGTTATAACTGAGGACAGCCGGATAACGACAAATATGTAAATGCCAAGTGAATATATTGGAATATCAAATGCCTCTCAATAAATTATGCTAGTGCGAGTTATGGATATAATAAAGCGGTAACAGAGGACAAATTTAGGTCCAGTGATTCTTAGGTAAACAAATAATAAGAAGATGACTAATGGTGTTATTACTTAATCTATTCGAGGGCGGTTATAACATCCAACGATATTCCGCCAATATCCCTCGGATAGGCCGATTGACGCCTCTCTTGCCATCTACCCAAGGAACAACCAGGAATTTAAAAGCATGATGAGGAAAATGGCAATACGTTACTTCCCTACTGGCATACAGTCAGAGACGTTGCCATGGTAACCTGTAGGTTCGTTGTCAGTCTGTCGGTCACTAAATGGAGAGCATGATACCAGCAAAAAATTGTAAATTTCTCCGTCATGTGAAGAGTAAGGCAAATTATGAACATAACGAAAGTTATTTATAATGCAGAGACGTTTCACGTACGGTAAACGAAGTTTACAGAAAATCAATAGTATAAGAGAAAATGGAGGAAAACCATTCTGGTTTTCCTATAAACACCCCGTGTATTCAATGATTTTAAAATGATATGCATATCGATACCTTCCCGGGATGAGTATACTCTAAATATGAAGTTTGGCTGAGATCTATCCAGCCGTTTCGACGTGATGGTGGAAAAATCATTCTGGTTTTCCTATAAACCCCCCGCCTATTCAAAGATTTTAAAATGATATGCATATCGAAACCTTCCTCGGGATGAGTATACTCTAAATATGAAGTTTGGCTGAGATCTATCCAGCCGTTTCGACGTGATGGTTGAAAAACCATTATGGTTTTCCTATAAATCCCCCGTCTATTCAAAGATTTTAAAATGATATGCATATCGAAACCTTTCGCGGGATGAGTATACTCTAAATATGAAGTTTGGTTGAGATCTATCCAGCCGTTTCGATGTGATGGTGGAAAAACCATTCTGGTTTTCCTATAAACACCCCATGTATTCAAAGATTTTAAAATGATATGCATATAGAAACCTTCCCCGGGATGAGTATACCCTAAATATGAAGTTTGGTTGAGATCTATCCAGCCGTTTCGACGTGATGGTGGAACAGACAAACAAACAGACAGACAAACAAACAGACAGACAAACAGACAAACAGACAAACAAACAGACACGAAACGTAAAAAACACCGATTCGGTCTTGAGTTGACCTAAAACGGATAAATATCTGAAAAATTGGCAAAACAAAAGAAATTACAGACAGCGGACCCCCTACAATTTTATTTATATAGATATACGGCGCTGGCGATCCACCTGGTATGCTCATGGCGAGAAGAGAGAATTTGAAAAGTAAACGACATCAGTATCGGTTCAAAAAATTAAAATCTATGCCCAAAATTAAGTAATCGTTATTCCAAAAAATTATGTGTATATGGGATGGTAAAAAGAAAGACGGAGAGGCATCATGCTAGCAGTGAATTTATAACGGCAATCCAAGGGTTGCAGTAAGCCTTCGTATAATTTGTTATAAAAACCACATACTCTCAATGAAAAAAAATATTCAAAACATAAAATAATATTCCTGAGTTAACGTTTTAGAGAATTTAAATCATGTTACATTGTTACCACCGGGCGAGTTGGCCGTGCGGTTAGGGGCGCGCAGCTGTGAGCTCGCATCCGGGAGATAGTGGGTTCGAACCCCACTGTCGGCAGCCCATTTTCACACCAGGCAAATGATGAGGCTGTACCTTAATTAAGGCCACGGCCGTTTACTTCCATAGAGGTTAGTGTGATTAGCTGACACCCTCAGATATCCACGTTCGATTCCGGGCTCTGCCACGAAATTTGAAAAGTGGTACGAGGGCTGGAGCGGGTCCTCTCAGCCTCGGGAGATCAACTGAGTAGAGGGGGATTCGATTCCCACCTAAGCCATCTCGGAAGTTGTTTTCCGATGTTTCCCCACTTCTTCTCCAGGCAAATGCTGGGATGGTACCTGACTTACGGCCACGGCCGCTTCCTTCCCTTTTCCTTGTCTTTCCTTTCCAATCTTCCCATCCCCACCAAGGCCCCTGTTCAGCATAGCAGGTGAGGCCGCCTGGGGTAGGTACTGGTCAACCTCCCCAGTTGTATCCCCCGACCCAATGTGAATAAGAATAAAAATAAGGATAAGAATAAGAACCCTCCACCTCTGTTGTGTAGCCGTTAGTGGATTAGCTGCCACTCACGGACGCCCGGGTTGGATTCCCGCCTCTGCCACAAAACTTGAAAAGTAATTCGAGGATTGGAATGGACTCCACTGAGTCGAGGAGGTTAGATTCCCATCTCAGCCATGCTCGAATTGGATTTCCGTGATTCCCACTTCTTCTTCCGGCAATGCCGGAATGGTACCAAAATAAAAGGCCTCGGCCACTTCTTTCCCTTCTCCTTGCCTATCGCTTCCAATCTTTCCATACCCGCCAAGGCCGCTGTTCTGCATAGCAAATGAAGCCAACTGAGTTAAGTGCTGGTCCTCCTGCCCAGTTGTATCCCCGACCAAATATCTCACGCTCCAGGACACTGCCCTTTAGGCGGTAGAGGTGGGATCTCTCGCTGAGTGTGGGGAAAAACCAACCCTGGAGAGTAAATGGACTAAATGAAATAATTGTAGTAGTAATAATAATAGTAATAAACTCACCTCCGTACAGGCCAAAAAGGCCCTTGGAGGAGTGGAAGGTAAAGGCTTCCACCATTGTTAACCTCGGCACGTGATGGGATAGAGTGATTAGCTCTATGCCCGGCCGCATTTGCCTCCGGGGATTAACCTGGTACTCATTTTTGGTGTAGGCTGAGTGAACCTCAGGGCCATATGCACCTCCGGAAGTGGAAATCTCGCTTTTTATATTTTAGGACGTCCTGACGGGAATTCGAACTCACGTCCTTCCGGGCGAACCGAGCACGCCTTTACCGCCTCGGCCAGGCAGCCCCTAATAATAATAATAATAATAATAATAATAATAATAATAATAATAATAATAATAATAATAACTTAATCTGACTCAATATGTCTGTTTGTTCGTCAATTTCGACGTTTCGTTTTACTCTAGGCCTGTTAGATGGCAGTAGTAAACCGAATCTCTCTTGCGCGTCTAAGGCTGAATCGTAATGAATTTTGCCGAATAAACAACAAATGTGTCACCAGAGATCTTTTACATGCCGACATCGTACAACATGGCGAGTCGGATGGACTTCTCCCGACTCTTCAAAAATTCGACTACTTCTGCCAGATTTCAATCCGCGATGTTGGAATCCGGAAGCCAGCCACTCTGCCACCAATCCACCGATGGAGTTTGGTCTAAGCTACATTGCCTATAGTTCTTCTGTGAGTGTCGAGATCCTGGTGAGTAACCATAGTGGTGGTAAAAATGAAATGGCGTCCGCCTCTGTGGTGTAGTGGTTAGTGTGATTAGCTGCCACCCCCGGAGGCCCGGGTTCGATTCCCGGCTCTGCAACGAAATTTGAAAAGTGGTTAAGGGCTGGAACGGGGTCCACTCAGCCTCGGGAGGTCAACTGAGTAGAGCTGGTTTCGATTCCCACCTCAGCCATCCTAGAAGTGGTTTTCCGTGGTTTCCCACTTCTCCTCCAGGCAAATGCCGGGATGGTACCTAACTTAAGGCCACGGCCGCTTCCTTCCGTCTTCCTTGTCTATCTCTTCTAATCTTCCCATTCCCCCGCAAGGCTCCTGTTCAACATAGCAGGTGAGGCCACCTGGGCGAGGTATTGGCCATTCTCCCCAGTTGTATCCCCCGACCCAATGTCTCATGCTCTAGGACATTCCCCTTGAGGCGGTAGAGGTGGGATCCCTCGCTGAGCTCTAGGAAGAAACTAACCCTGGAAGGTAAGCAGATTAAGAAAGTGAAGAAAATGAAATGGCGTAGGCCTATGCCTTTTAGTGCCGGGAGTGTCCGAGGACAAATTCGGCTCGCCAGGTGCAGGTCTTTTGAACTGACTCCCGTAGGCGACATGCACGCAGTGATGAGGATGAAATGATGATGAAGACGACACATACACCCAGCCTCCGTACCAGCGAAATTAACCAATTATGATTGAAATTCCTGACCCTGCCGGGAATCGAACCCGGAACCTATGTGACCAAAGGCCAGCACGCTAATCATTTAGCCATGGAGCCGGACATATTGGTAATGGTGATTACGTTGGCAACTATCCTTTCTCTACACTATCTCTCACTCTTCAATCCTATCCTCCTATAGGAGGTGTGGCAGGTCGTTGTTGTGTCGTAGATTACTTTTCTATAATGGTGAAAATGGAAAAATGCTGTCACTTCCAAAAATGAAGCTTTCGTATAAAGAACGATAAGACCCACGGAGGGGGTAAAATTGAAATACTCCCTAGGCTGCACAAACAAAATATCGTAGTGTTCGAAAGAGAACAAGAGTTGATCGAGGGAGATTAGATAGGAACGATGAAAGTCAGGAGCATTACAGAAATAATTGAAAGTTACGCCCGACTCACATAGGGGAATCTGGTTGCCGACCCACGCTCTGAATTTGAGAGCTTTTCGGTCACCTTTCAGTCGCCTGGAGGATGCCGTGGTTGTATACTACCGTCCCCACCCACAGGGGCGAAGGGGTTGGAAGTAAGCATATTGTCACTTATCTGATATCGAACTCCTGCCTCTCTGGTACTCTCATAGCGCACATCTTACGAGGCGAGACCTGAATGCAGTACACAGCGTCAATGTAACCAGTAAGTGATTTAGCACTGTGGACTCTGTTATTGACCGGTACTTTGAAGTACGCTGGAGAATAATGTCACGCAGTCCGGTTTCTGTATGTGCAATTTGTCTTAGGGGCTCTGCGAGATACAATTTAAACCAGTCAGCCTTCGCTATATATCGCGTAATTATCCCCATTATTTATAAGGATTTGATAAATGAAGGCATTTACTCGCTCCTGTGGCTTTCAAAACATGTGACAGAATCAACCAAAGCTAGAAAAACCTTGATTCGTAATGATCTTCACTTTTACAAGTCGCGATTGCACACGTAGGGAATAAGGTTTATCTTTCGAATGGACTGAATTCGTCTTTAGAAAGGCAAGCTAGTTTAGGATAGTTTCATTAATCCACAGATAAAATGTGTCTTACTTTTAATAGATATTTCAGCTTATGGTACAAGTTCAGCAGTGCACAGATTGAGTAGGGAAGCATGATGAAAAACGAGGAATATATTGCCAATCATAATACATAAAAAATGTAAAGAGAAAATACAAAGTAGAAATCGTGGTTGGTATGTGCAATACAGAAACATAGAAAAAATCCCAAAATACTTCAATACAGGGATGATGCAAAATATATTTAAATGCATAAATTACAAATGAAACATTTGAACTAAACTACAGTAGGATGTCTAGTTGTTTCGGCCCTTAATGAATAGTCAGGAAGTCGTCGATAGTTGCGGAGTAAGCTCTATGTGGGCAACTAAAAGTGATATGTCGCAACGTCTGAAAATTATCACCACAATCACAGCTTGGATTAGGTCAAAGGCCCCAAGAATAAATCGCACCTAAATATAAATTTTAAAACAACTATGAAATGTGAGGTATACCATTAGAGGACCGAGAAGCAAAATATATCCGGTTCGTTTGTTACGCAGGAACTATTGTCTGCTCACCTGATTTTCTATCTTAACCTCAAGAACATTCTGGGATGGTAAGTTCAGTCCCAGTAGAACTGTCAGTCATAAGTTAAACATTTCTATCACTCCAATACTGGGCGAGTTGGCCGTGCGGTCAGGGGCACGTGGCTGTGAGCTTGCATCCGGGAGATAGTTTTTTCGAATCCCACTGTCGGCAGCCCTGAATATGGTTTTCCGTGGTTTCCCATTTTCACACCAGGCAAATGCTGGAACTATACCTTAATTAAGGCCACAGCCGCTTCCTTCCAACTCCTAGGCCTTTCCTATCCTATTGTGGCCATAAGACCTATCTGTGTCGGTGCGACGTAAAGCAACTAGCAAAAAAAAAAAAAAAAAAAAAAACACTCCAGTATCGTAATTTATAACTTAACCTGCATCTTATAATTTAGAGGCCATGTTATCATTACTACCAGAATTTGTATCTGTAATCATCTTCGTGGAGTTTATATCTCTTACTTGATCCTGTGTCCGACTCGTTGGCTGAAGGGTCATAGTACTGGCCTTCGGTTCAGAGGGTCCCGGGTTTGATTCCCGGCCGGGTGGGGGATTTTAACCTTCATTGGTTAATTCCAAAGTTCCGGGGATTGGCTGTTTGTGCTGTCCCCAACATCCCTGCAACACACACCACACATAACACTATCCTCCAACACAATAACACACAGTCACCTTCACATGGCAGATGCCGCCCACCCTCATCGGAGGGTCTTCCTTACAAGGGCTTCACTCGGCTAGAAATAGCCACACGAAATTATTATTATTATACTTGCTCCTGTTACTTTGAAAACATATGCCAAAACCAACCAAAGCTTCATCTCTAAAACTATATAAATTCACCCTACGCCTTCTCAGTTGTCACTCCTGATCAAAAGTCAACTCATAGACATGACAGCCATGTGAACTGGTCACTAGTTTCTCAGGAGGTGGCTGTGGCGTGAATATCGACCAATGGATATGAGATTCTTGAAATTAAATTTCATACTCCTGCAGCTTGAGTTTCTTAAACACCTGCATTTCCCTTGGCTAAAATCATGATACTAACAGTCGCGTTAAACTATAAAATTGGTCTTTGATATAGTCGGCATGAGGTACAGGGATCTGTTTTGTAAAACAACATTCTTACAAAATACTCTTAAATCATACATGATGCACTATATTGGTTACTCTTATATATCCTACCCTTCGTTTCATTTTCGCCATTAGACACGAACTATATTAGAATAGTTGACACGTATTCTGCTTCAAGGGCTGTCGTTTCATGCGAGCATTTCTTTCTACAATGTGGACTCCCTGCTATCTTTAAAACAATACTTTTATGAGATTATGAGATACACTACATCTAACTGTACCGAGCTCGATAGCTGCAGTCGCTTAAGTGCGGCCAGTATCCAGTATTCGGGAGATAGTAGGTTCGAACCCCACTGTCGGCAGCCCTGAAAATGGTTTTCCGTGGTTTCCCATTTTTACACCAGGCAAATGCTTGGGCTGTACCTTAATTAAGGCCACGGCCGCTTCGTTCCCATTCCTAGCCCTTCCCTGTCCCATCGTCGCCAAAAGACCTATCTGTGTCGGAGCGACGTAAAGCAACTAGCAAAAAAAAAAAAAAAAGCATCTAACTGCGGGCAGCCTAGCGGAGTCCGTAAAGGGAAGTTCGGTTCACCCGGAAGAACGTGGCTTCTACTGAACAATAGGAAGTCGAAAAGTTTAGAAACTAGATTTCCACATCTTGATAGGTACATGACCTGGATATTCACTCAATCTACTCCAGAAATTACCACCATGTTAATTCTTAGATGCAAAGGCGACCGAGCAAAAAGCTAACCGCTCTATCCCACTCAGTGCCGAGGTTACGGAAACTGGAAGCCTTTACCTTTCACGCTTCGAAGGACCTAGCTACAGCTGATTATTGTTACTAGTTTCAGTCGGTATCAAGATGATCTGTAAAGATTCGCGGTTTACAACTTCCACTAAGCTGGTTTTGTAATTGTAAATTAAGTCAGTTGGTCTCTTTTGTTCTGTCCTGAATTGTACTTTCCTTTCCACCCCTCCTGTCGTTATTCTATTGGCTGACTACTTATTTGCCTTGTAGTATAGTTGACTGAGCTACTCATAAGGTCATAAATGTTCCATGCATACTTTACATATTTCCACTTTGTGGCCCGTGTAATGGAAAGTTCCATTCATTCTTCTAATTGTAAATTCAGTTGATCTTTTTTGTTCTGCCCTAAGTTGTACTTTCCTTTCCACCACTCCTGTGGTTATTCTATTGGCTGACTACTTATTTGCCTTCTTGAATATGACTGAGCTACTTATAAGATTATAAAATATTCCATGTACACTTGATACATTTCCACTTCGTGGCCCGTGTCATGGTAATTTCCATTCATTCTCCTAGGTTTAGTGTCTTAGAGTAACTCCACAAATTAGAATTAATTTCAATTACTACCTTGTAATAAATATTCTTCCCTTGATTTACATCCCTAATATGACAGGGCCAGAATTAAGCAAATTATTACAAAGTTAATTAATTGTACAATACTTAGAATGCAATTGATTTTTAAGCGGCTTTGACTACTGTGGCGAAATGTGGCTTTTCTTCGTGTTATATACTCTACCTTCCTTAAGCTGCAATGTCATTTAAACCGTGAATTTCCGGGTTGTAGTTAGTAACCGTAGTTGATAAGCTCATTCACAGGTCACATTTCACGTACGTCTATCATTACGAATAGGCCTGGCTCCTTGGATGAATTTTCAACGTAGTGGCCTTCGGTTCAGTGGGCCCCTGGTTCGATTCCTGGCCGTATTGCGGATTTTAATCTTAAATCGTAAATTCCCTTGGCTCGACGACTTGGTATTTGTGCTGTTCCCAACATCCTTGCAACTCATTTACTGCTCATAATACTATCCTCCCCAACAATAACATGATATATCCCAAACACGGCAGATGCCACCCACCCTTGTCGGAGGATCAGCATTGAAATTTCGTATGGCTTTTAGTGCCGGGAGTGTCCGAGGACATGTTTGGCTCGCCAGGTGCAGGTCTTTCAATTTGACTCCCGTAGGCAACCTGCGCGTCATGATGAGGATGAAATGATGATGAAGACGACACGTACACCCAGCCCCGTGCCAGAGAAATTAACCAATGATGGTTAAATTTCTCGACCCCGCCGGAAATCGAACCCGGGGCCCCTGTGACTAAAGGCCAGCACGCTAACCATTTAGCCATGGAGCCGGACAGTATTATATAAGTCTAACCAATATTACTTAAAAGAGAGAACGGTAACAGGTCCGTAATTGTAAGAAATTTAGAAACTTACAATCGAGCAAGAAGGACGACGCACGATCCATTGAACTCAGCAGTAATAATTACAGTTATATAAACCTCGACACATAAAAAACGATGATAAATGAAATACATTTTACAGTACAATAATATTCAAGTTTCTTATTAGCTGTCCCACTTTACATTCTTCACTTCACAGTAAATCCTATATCGTATTATCAACACAACCGCACAACATAACGTTTAGTTAAACTCAAGATTGTTCATAATTGGAGAGTTGTTTTTTTACTGGCTGAATGAAATGGACGGTGTTACTGAAACTTTGTCGCTCTGGTGGAAGCCCTGAAGATACTTTCCTACTTTAGTACTAAGAATATCGGAGCTCTACCCTAATTCCCTAATAAAGTCCATGCCCGCGGTCTTCGCAGTCCCACCCGTCTCAGATTTTATCGTCTGTGATAACTCAACGTTGGGCCGTGAACAAAGGGGTACCACAAATCACTACTGAAATCACGATTTGTATGGTTGTGTGTGTTGAGTATTCAGACGGAAGGCTGGTTAGATCCTCAAAACTCCGTTTGTTTATTTATTTATACCGTGTTAGAAGCAGAGTTACATACATGTATGTATAAATATGTACAAAAACATCTATAGAAAAGATGAAAAGAAATAAAAAGTAAACTCTGTACCAAAGATTCTTATTGTCATGCACCAGAAATTAGCAACGTCGAGCGTGCCTTGTCGCCGCAAGTAGCTCCTTCTCGGTAGGAGAAACCAGGGCGAAATGATCTATGTTAAATACATGCATATAATGCATGAACATCACAGTACTTTAAAGAAAAATTATATATGTATATGTTTAGGTTTAGCCTACATATTTTTTGGAGTTCTGTAACGTAAATACAACACAGAATATGCTCATATACAAATTTAGTTCAGGCGATCAATTTAGCCCGGAGTCTGGTGCAATATAATCCCTCTCTTTTTAGATCAATATCTATGTAAATAAAATCGTAACGACCGTGTGTATGTACATTGGCTATTTTGGCGAAATTTCCGTACAGTTATCCGTTTCAGGTGTAATAATGACCATCCGCATAATTTTCAGCTTTGGTGTCTGTCTGTTTGTCTGTTTGTCTGTTTGTCTATAACTTGAAAACTATTGGATATATTTCTACCAAACTTCATATTTAGAATCCATCTGTCCTTGGGTAGGTTTTAGGGCTATTATTGTTTCTAAATCCCTGAATTGACCGGGGGTGTGTACGAAACCGAAGCCGTGATTTTGCACTCCCATAATATATACACAACCGAACTTCACAGAAATGTAACTGATTTAATGGAGATCAATTTCTAAACCTTTTCCCATATGCATCATTTCGATACCAGGATTAATAAGGGAGTTATCATTAACGGACCGTTTTTCGGTACAAGTCCCACCGGAATAAACTAAAGAGCTGGTGCGTGTAAAGCCTATTTCTTATAACTTGAAAACTACTGGAGATATTTCAACCAAATTTCATATTTAACATCCACCTCCCCAAAGGTAAGTTTAGGTCCATACCATGTCAAATTCCCGAAATAGACTTGGGGTTTATTGGGAACCGAACAGTGATTTTACTCTCCCACAATATATGCAAGACCAGCCTGACTGGAAATCGACCAATCTTTATTGAAATCCATTTCTAAAACTTTTTTCTGATGTGCATTTTTTCGACAGGAGGAATGATGAGGGAGATACAAAATACGGTCGATTTTTCAGGCTAAGTCCATCGGACTTAGCCCAAAAGGTGTTGTACGTGGAGCATATCTATCTATATAGATATCTATCTATATAGATATCTATCTATATAAATATAATCGTCAAGACAGTGTGTCTGTTCATTGACTATTACGGCGAAAATTTCGCACAGCTATCCATTTAAGGGGTAATAATGACCATCTGCATATTTTTGATATAGTTTCCTGAAAGTCCTAAATTTTACCCCCGTCGCCCCAAATAAAGTTTGCGTCACAATCTGCCAGATGAGCCAGAATATTGAAATTAGGAGAAATTATTCGATTTAGCCTGTAACCGACGGAAAATTTCCAAGATCTTTATATTTTCTCTTTTTATCCCTGAAGAATATGAAATATGGAGGCAATTTTAATGACTGTGCAGACCTTCGTTTCGAGATATTTTGCGGCTAAACGGTCAGTCGTATCAGAAAACGGACGGCCCAATCTGAGTTCTATTTGGAGAGATCTACAACTTTGATCCTATGACGTTTCGTCGTATTGCTATTCCTTACATGTTAGATTGGTCTCAATGTCTCGATTATATCTACATTTTACTCTTTTTACACGTATAATTCGTAATTTGAATCTCTTGTATGAATGATAGAATAATATAATTCTACACGAATATTGAACCACGCGGTATCCGTACGTGAGCCAAATTCTATGTATGTAGCTGTCACATTCGTACCCAAAAGTGAGACAACCTTACGAAAATTTCACCCTATTCAACGTTCCTAACACAATTTTACCCTAAATATATGATACAGGAGAAAATACCTTAAGACCAGCCATTTACATCGCTAAATGAGTTCAATCCGTTTGTCGATATCATTTATCATTTAGCAGCAGTTAATCAGTAAATGAAGGTTTGCAATATTGTAAACATGCATAAACTTCGTATGTCGATCTATATTTATTCATTGAGGTCGATTTTCAGCGACATGGAAAGGGGTTTCTGCCATTATAATTAATATTTTACATCGATAGTGACTCTCAGCAGGATGGCGTCTGCTATTTTAATCATTACTCTCAACATCGACTTTGATTGGCAGTAGAAAAGGGATCCTTCTCCAACTCCTTTGTAACTACCCTTAGTAAGGAGGGACCACCATTGTAATTAATAATTCCCTTCTCAGTTTGACTGTCAGGACTCAAGGGAGCATGCAGTTATGTTCAAAACTCCCCTAACTGATTGTGTTTGGGAGTAGGCAAGTGTGCCTGCCATTTTAAACAAATTTACCCATCTAAAATACGACTGGCATTAGGCATAGTTGCCCTGCTATTGTAATAGAAGCTTACTAACTCGGTGTGACTGCCATTAAGGAAAGGGGCCTGTCACTATAATGATAACAGCACAACTCAATTTTGACTGGCAGTAGGAAAGGTGCCTGGTATTTTAATAAAAACTTCTCAGATGTAATATCTCTGGAAGTACAGTAGGAAAAGACGCCTGTCGTTGTAACTAAAACTCCCGAAATCGATTGTGACGGCGCAGTAGGTAATGGGGCCTCCCATTATAATGAAAACGTTCCTACTCGATTGTGATTAACGGTAGGCAAGTGAGCCAGCCGTCATCATTACAACTCCGCAACTGACACCTTTCATTGGAAACAACGTATGGGAATCTACCCCTGCTGTTTCTGGATAACGCTAAGAGGCATGCAGTTTAAAACAAATACTATTCACTGCGTGTTTAGAAATGTACTTCTATAACCGTATACAATGTAGAATGCCGTACATTTGCTAGTTTACTACTATTACTATCTACTACTACAACGTTGTATACTCTTTGCCATATGTTTGGAACAATTTATTAAGTATCTGGGAATGGTAAACAAACATAAAATTATACACGAAAATAAATAAGAATTTTGTTTATCCATTTGTTTATTCGTGAAAATTTGTGAAAATAAAACGTTAAAATATCGCTTTCAAGAACACATGCAAAAATAAAAACAGAAGGATCACTTTAGACATATAACTTCCTACGGCTTAGTGGGTATTTTTTCCTGTTAGGCCTACCATTAGGGATGATCTCTAAATAGGCTACGCTCGGATGTTACTAGATGCAATACCAATCTGTACAAGTGGAGATATTATGTGGATTCTGTTTTGTGTGGCTGTGGTGAACTGCAGACTGCGGCCCATCTGCTAGAATATCATCTTTGTCTTGCCACACGTAAAAAATTGGAATGGCTTTCTATGGACATATCACATGTAGGCCTATAGGGTCATATGGGGTAATACAGCACGTACTCGCCTTTCAGAAAATCATAAATATGCTAGTTACGTGGGAGAAAGAAGTTTACTAATATATGGGGAAAATTGGGACAAGAGCAGAAAACGAAAGAAACAAAGGCGTACTCTGAGCGAAATTTGCGGCTGGGAAGGATCTATCCGATGAGAAATCTTGGAGAACAAAGAGAGTATTGGGAATCCGCAAATAGCCTTATTTGTGATTCCAATTCTTTGCTCATGTCTTCTATTCTCTAAATAAATGAAATAAGAATTTTTTCTGTGCATTGTTCAGAATTTTAAAAATGAATGGTATTTCTGCATCGATCGTGTCCACAGTAACATGGAATATTTTTCTTTTAATTTCCCGTATTCTCTGTGTGCAGGAATGTGCATCACGAGAAAATGGCAGAACAAAATTTAATGAAAATGGGTATCTGTTGGGGAGAAGGCCTCAGATTTAATTCTCAAACATGTTATCGATAAGTACTATATTACAATATACATAATATTGTTTCGTCCAACTCGTTGTCTGAATGGTCAGCGTTGAGGCCTTCGGGTCCGGTTCCCAGTCGGCTCGGGGACTTCAGTCGTGTCTGATTAATGCTTCTGGCTCGGGAACTGGGTATTTGTGTTTGTTGCAACACGTTCCTCTTCATATTCAGGCAATATACCACACTACGAGCCACCACCCATCACAGGAAAATGAAATAGTAAATTCATCCCTCCATACTAGGTTGGCGTCAGGAAGGGCATCCGGCCGTTAGACAGGAATAAGTCCATATGTGCCATAGAGTCGTATCCACGATGCGAAACGTGTGGTAAGCGCGGTAAAAAGAATAAGAATAATACTACTTCACATAATTTATGTCTTACTAGTATTTGCACCAATTCTTCGCAAGGGAATTTACAGTGGATTACATGATTCCTTCAGGAATTTATGTGAAGTACCAAGCCTCTATTTACACGTTGAATGCAACATGTTGAAATGATATTTTCGTACGAAATCGCGTGGCAGTAACGTGATATATGATGAATATGAACAAAGTCGAGAGAGAATGATGACAATTTCCTAATTCATTGTACGGTACAGTTTCTGGTCCGAAGTTGTGCGAAATTCTCCATGGTTCTCTGGTTGGATATCGTATCTTCGACCACTGGCGTAGCACTGTGACATTGATGACACCTTCCTTAATGTCTGCCCTACCAAAAAGAGTAAATTGCTCTTTAGTTTATCCCGTTGCCAATTTTGAAGTGACGTGCACGATATATCCCACGGGACTTCGACTGAAAATCCAATTTTCCGTATTCATCTGCGTTATTATCCGTCATACGATAAATACGCTCATGGCATAAAGGAAGGGAAACTACACATCATTAAACGTTTGCTGAATACAGTCGTTCGATAGACCTAATGTTAACGAAAATATTTGCTATAAACATCAGCTCCATGTGATTACCATGACATCATATGCACCTGATAACCCAATGCTTAGTGAGTAGAATCCAAATACGTATTTTGGTTGAAATACGTCCGGCAGTTTTCCACTTTTAGGAATACACAAACAGATAGATAACCAGACAGAGAGACAGACACCAAAGGGAAATGTCCTACTTCATGTTACCTCGGTGATCAGATACATTAACTGAGGGTAATTTTAAAGCCGTGAGAAATACGATGCATCCTCTGATTTTCTCCTGTTATGGATCCTTCAAATAACTGTAGGTTCTGCAGGGGTGTCAGTCACCGGCTGAAGAGCATGAAGCCTGTCGAAAATAGTAATTTACTCCGTCATTTGAGGAGTAGGCGAAATTACGTACCTATCAAAAATTATTTAAATTGTAGAAGCGTTTCGCATTTAGTCTGAAGATTTTACTTATACTCAATAGTGTAAAAGAAAATTGGAAAAGAAGCTCTTCTGGTTTTCTTATAAACTACCAGTCTATTCAGTGAAATTTAAATGATGTGCATTTGAAACTCGCTCATGGATGAGTAGACTATAGATATGAAGTGTAACAGAAAATTAAAAAAAACTCTTCAGGTCTTGGTATAAATCCCCAATCTATTTTATGACTTTTAAAGTACATGCATATTGGACCATCTGATAGAGAGCATGCCACATCGCTGCGAAGCATGCGTGGCCGTTAGGGGTAACCATACACCATTAACAGCATATTTTGTTGTGGAAGACATTGCCAAGTTTTGTTACTTGTTGTCAAAAGTGTACCTTACTTATCAGAACCATTCTGACACTGTTTTCTTGGACAAGTTTTGTGACATATGGTGTGTGATTGAGCTTCCGTTTGTTCCGCAATCCGTCTGACATTCCTATCAGGCGGTATGGCCTCGTTTAGTGATAATGATTAGCTTTTTGGACCCTAGTGTATATTAAATAGTGTAAAATAAAAATGAAAAAGGTAAAAACTCTAATGGTCTTCCTATAAAACCCCTGTCTCTTCAGTTTTCATAAATTATGTGCATATCAGAACCTGCTCCTGGATGAGTAGACTCTATATATGAAGTTTGGTCGAGATCTATTCAGCCGTTTACCCGTGATGGTGGAACAAATAGACAGACACGAAAGCTAAAACCTACTGTTGCGATCTTGAATTGACCTGAAAAGGATAAATATACCAAAATTTGGAGAAATAAATGACATTACAGACAACAGACCTCCCAAAATTTTAGTTAAAAAGATACAGTTTTACTGTACCGGCTATGATAACAGAGATATTCATATATTAGGAATTTTTGTCGTTAAGTCTATATCAACGTCGAGCCACGAGAAAATGGGTGAACATAACAAAATTAAAGTCGGTATGCAAATTCGGGGAATAAGGCACAACAGTCTAGGCCATGCAATGTTTTATTAGTGCTGGGTGAAATGATAGTTTAGGGGAAGGCCTAAAATGTAATTGTTAAATACGTATCTTTTCGTTGGTCTTGTCGAAAAATACTACCCAACAAAAGTTATAGGGAATACTACGTCCAATATTTTGTGTCTTACACAGTGTTACCGAACCGACCAAGGTACGTAGAATAGGAGGTACGTATGATGGTGATGATGATGATAATGATCATGATTGTTGTTGTTTAAAGGGGCCTAACATCTAGATAGGTATCACGGAGTAGATGCGCAGTAGCGAAGCGGAGCTGAGAGGTCATGCGTGACCCTCAAGCTGAAGCTGCTTTGAACGAGGTAGAGATAGCTCGAATAAGAATCGCTGTGCAATCTGAAGCCAGGAGCTAATAATACACATTAGTAACATATGTATTTTACCCGCCCCCTACCCTAAAAGGCTCCGGCCAGAAATCTACAGGGCGTAACGTATCATAACGAATAGGCTCATATCTGAAATTAACTTTGCGGTATACAGGGTAGGAAAAAACGTGGCACACCTAACTATAATGAGAACACGTTCCTATAAAGTTTAAAATAATTCAAACTGTTTATTGAAACCTGATGATTATGGAAATGAAACATATATATAAAAATGAGGTACATAATTCATTCTACATTTCGTTGTGAATTGTTTATTAACCTTTGGTCTTGTTGATGGGTCCGAGTACTATCAATCGCTATGCGAGATGCCATGACGTAACGTGAACGGAAACACTTATCATAAGCACTGAAGCTATCCCATATTACTGGGCAAATAAAATCTACACTCATGCAACAAGTCTGAGTGATGCATAATCTAGAACACACGAATTATTTCGCAACGGAATACCAGAAGATAAATTATACAAACATGGATCAAACATCCAGGTTTGAACCGAACCCTCACTTGAATACACAATTCGCCATGCCGATGGTATGGAACCACCGCCGATGCTAATTACAATCAGTACATAATACACAGAGCATCATACACGTACTTGTACAAGAATCAGGTGAGACACACATTCTTCATCCCACCACATGTGGAATAACAATGGCTACGCCCAAGACAGATCTGATGACCCCAATGATGCTGGTGGCGCTGAAAACCCCAGCTAATTTATACTCAAATAAATAATAATAATGTAACAAAATATTAGTACCAGTTACCTTGTTACTTATTAGCAAAATACATTAATCTGCAGTGTTAAATAACTCCAACCACATGGTTCACGCTGCCATATTCAATCAGGCCCTGTTTTTCTCAGCCCAAAGTTCCTCTCCTTTGAGACAAACACACACAAAAAATATATCTGGCTCAAGGTCGAGCTTCACTCCTTGCTGCAGGCAGTCATTAGCCTCGCCTCTTACGGACATAACAAACAGTTCCTTTAAATATACATAGCATCGCTGTACACACTTGATAATACTGAGGTCAATTCCTCATTCATAACCCTCTATGTGTGGGATAATAACACCTCACACCGTGAGTTCAAACTTCAATCCGTCCTGATTTTAAATAAAAGAGCATCAATTCCACACGTATTCTGCACACGGCCGATCCCATGATTTCACATGTCACACCTTTCTCCAGACATTACGACACCGGTCTATAATACTAACATTGTTATAATTATTATTATCATTACCATTACCATTATTATTATTATTATTATTATTATTATTATTATTATTATTATTATTATTATTATTAGCCTCAGCGGTCCGCTGACTTCCTTACGTGATTTGCCTCACACACACAAGCAATAATTATACCACACACCTTGTAATCAGATCGAAATTAAATCAGACCTGGTAATTAAATCATTTCAAATCATCACACGGTAATTACCACATAATTAAATCATAGTTAAATTCTCACACGGTAATTAACTCATAATTAAATCACAATTAACTCATAATTAAATAGTCACACGGTAACTAACTCATAATTAATCCATAATTAATTTGTCACACGGTGATCAACTCATAATTAAATCATAATTAAATTGTCACACGGTAGTTAACTCATAATTAATCCATAATTAAATTTTCACACTGTAATCAACTCATAATTAAATCATAATTAAATTGTCATACGGTAAATAACTCTTAATTAAATTATAATTAAACTGATCAAAGCGACCCAACTTAAATTGAAACAATCACTAACTAAATATTTCAGGGGAGGTGTTGGGGTAACAGTCCTGTGAGCATCTCTTGGAATTCTGGTACTTCTCACGTAGCTTAACTTACAGTACTATCACTACTCATGCAATTACCAACACTGGATTAACTCCAACCTATCTTAAATTATCAATCCTTGAATATTTTGAACTACTGCTCTTATGAAGCATTAATTCACTCTGGATTTCCAAAATCATATAAATAAATGAATCTTCTCCCGCATAAAAATTTCTCATACTCAAAATTTCCCATATTTACAATTAAAGCCACTCAGACTTGTTATCAAGAAAAAGAAAACTACGTGCTCATCTTTGGCACTTCTACACTCAAATATGATTTACATCCCTAACATAATAGCTACAGTTTTATGACAAATAATTCCCGTCCCCTCTAGTCATGCCACATAATTAGAAACTACTTATCCTCATCATCTGATGACATCGCGGTCAGCTTGGGTGGTCCATATCGGGTTATAATACTGCCCCATCAGCACCAAAGGGTTGCTGATAACTCCGTTTCACCACCAAGACGGAAGTGCATGGTCCTCGATCGATGATGTCACTTGCAGCTTCCTAGGCACAGAACACGTCACCAGTTTATTTCCACAATACGTTCGACTGTGTTCCGCGCGAGCGTACGGCCACGATCTTTGATTAACTTAGTACCTTGTAATCCGCGATTCAATATCGAGTTTCCCTGTACCTCTCAGCCACTGTTCATTATTATTATTATTATTATTATTATTATTATTATTATTATTATTATTATTATTATTATTATTAATTCCCGTCACTATCCTGGTGTAATAATAATAATAATAATAATAATAATAATAATAATAATAATAATAATAATAATAATAATAATAATAATTTTACAAGTCGAACTAAGTGTTCGCGACTCTACACATTTTAAAATAACTATTAGCATCACGTGTGTCAACACTATGTACTATTCACAGGAATTACTCTCCTGCGTTTGAATTGCAGGTTTCAAATCACTAAACAAAGAACTACTATGACCTAGCAAACATAGCTTAGCCCTCCGTGAGCTGAAATTTCGAATGAGACGCTGCACCCTTGGCAGTGCTTTTTATATGAAGGAGGCTACCCATACTTAAACTATGCATGTGGCCTGCCCATGGCCCACTAGAGATCAAATACTGCGACCATTAGGTGACCAGTATTCACGTGATATAAATGAGACACGTCCGTGCGATTATTTTTCATAGGATCTCTTGTAATTAATTAAAGCTTTTCGTCGTTTCCTCACTAATCTGGGGTAAATCCCCGCATCAATGAGGTGTCCTGACACTAACCGGATGGCCCCTGGTATTTTTCCACGCTTATAAAACGAAGTATTCTTTCTCCATCCGTAAGTTATCAGCCAAAAGGACATTACACACTCTAAATAAATGCCCCAATTATAACTATATCTTCTGGATCGAAAAGCGACGCCAGGATTTAGATTTTATTAATATTCAGAGCATGGACAATCAAGTTAGCCAAGATGATTTAAAGATGGCTCCCATATTTATTTTCGAAAAATTTCGCCTCTCCCCCTTTCCTTGAACGTGTGGTGGGGATAACTTCTCCCAAGTTGCGTCGTGGTTAACCACCGGCGAAACCCTACCCGTGACGTCACAGACTTCCCTCTTCCGCGGGCTCATCGCTGGACAAAGGAAAAGGTTGCGCAATACATCGCAAATAATGAACTTTATAGAATAAATTTGAAAGACTTATTTTATATGTTTGATTGATGTAGATATATATTAACTTCAAGATTTCTTTCCGCAAAATGGCACTGCGTCTGCAATTTAGATGATCAGTCTTAACCAGAGGTCCTTGGGTGCAGTATGGTGTAAGAAAAACTGTGTGCATTAATTTTATGTCACAAAACGTAAAAAGCGGTAAGAGTGTACATTTTCAGCAGGGTTTGTTGCGCCATTGCAGGCAGCACGAATAATAGCAGGCACACAAACGAACGAAACATGCACCTTCATTCATTGTCTAAAGTCACCGACCTAAATAAACGGTGGGTCCGTTCTTGTAAAAGATATGATTCCTTTTCAACAAATAATGCAAGGTTTTGTCCAGAACATTTTAGAAATGATGATGAACGAGATTTGAAGTCAGAGTTACTTTAGTTAATCCCCAGAAGAAAGCTGAAATCAAACGCTTTTCTACATTTGAAATTGCAACGTGCTAAAGATAAAGATTATTGAAACAGTGCAAGAAGTCAGAGCTGAATATAGTTATAAAGAAAGAGTGGACAGTTTCATGTGTAAGTTCGACGATTCTGAAAAGCAAGGCAAAGTGCAAATTTCCAGTGCAGCAGATGTATCCGATTCGAAAGAAATTTCGCAAACCAGTACTTCAACCTCCAAAATTATTTTAAACGAAGATACATTTTCCACGGATATTAAACAGCTTAAAAATTGAATAATTCACTGGGGGGAGGAAAATGAGGATCTCCTTCTCATATTAGGAGCAGCCAATAACATGAGATGTGTTTGTCATTTATTTGGAAGTACGTTTTCTACTTGAAAAATCTTTACCGAGCAAGCATTTGTCATCATTCGAGTGTCAAAGAAGGTTCTGCTTTTTGTTTGTTCAAAAACAATAGTTGCTCTAGATAAACGCACAACTCCCCCTCGCTTGGAAGCATGTAGAGCCTTTCGTTTAGGAACATTACTACAGAAAACGGCATCGTAGTCAAGACTTAACCTCAATCACATAGGACTAGTTATGTAGACAGAATAAACATTTCTTTCAAATAGATTGAAGGACCCTAAGGACGTTCTTAGCGAACAGAGTTTTCATAATTTAAGAAAATATAACCACTGCAGACTGGATATATGTTCTATCATCCTCGAATCCTTCATCGGTGCAGAATAACTCTTGTTACGAAATGTTGCTTTGCGTTTAGAAGGATAACCATCAACCTGGCCGAATCTAAATGTGAAAATACTACAAGAAACCATCTCAGAAAGCAGTACCTTCATGATTTTTTAGGCATTAAATAAACATAAACTTTTAAGATACAGCCATCACGGGAGTTTAGAGAACTTGATTGTTAGAAATGGACTCATCAGTGTGTGTGGAAGACTGGAACGTGTAGATTTACCCTTCAGCAACTGCTCCGAAAGCACCATGTTAAAAAAACTCTTTGATATAGATGAGCATTAAATATTTCTTCATGGTAGCTTTCAGTTTCTAATTTTATCACTAAGGCAGCTTTTTAACATACTGTAAGTGCAGACGGCTGCGGTTACGGAACAACTAGCGGCTACTAACGCGATATTGCGCTAGCTAGCAGTACATTTTATATACATTGCTCAGTGTCGAAGCTTTGGAAATTGTAATTTTATCACGCACTCTGTAGCGCCAGTATAGCGAGTGAAACTGTCCGCTGTTGGTCTTCTCACGCCAGTTGAAACTTGTCAGCTGAGAGGTAATCGTGAATTTGGAAAAATTAATAAACAACAAAAATTGTATTGATTTCCATTTCACTCAGATATTAACATTTTACAAGAATTGTGTATAATATGTAAGAAAATAATTTTTTGAATGATATTCCAAAATATTTTTATTTCATCATTTCCAGGTTTGTTTTCTGCAGAAATGGAGTGTTTTTGTGCCTTGTAGTAAGGTCCTTTCTATTATCTAATACATAGTATAATGTATCTGGCCTCATTCAATAATATTAAATAATTTTGTTTGTTATCTTTAAGCATTCTATAGAAATCCATCGTCCAGGTAAATATGTAATTAAATCTTTACCTACAGAGAACACTATCGCTTGTAAAGAACTCGCTCATACTGGCAACCAGTCAGCTATCCAGAACAAGGTCGAAAGCATCTTTTGACATGTTAAATCGCTAGTAGAAGCGAGATGTTCCGTACGCACAGCGTGAGGGTTTCAAACAGGCTCCCTTCAAGTTTACAGGCTCCAACCAAGTCGTCTTTTCAGAACAATAGGAGTAGATTATACTGGACTCATCGCGTTGAAAGTTAGTAGCCCACGCAGCAAGACCACATCGAGGGGATACATTGCAATTTCAGTCTGTGTTTGTTTTGTGTTCAAGAAAATCTATCTAGAACTTGTAACTAATCTCACGAAAGAAAATTTTCTTGCAGCATTCATGAGATTTATTGCTCGTAGTGGCTAACTCCTCCCCTGCGAACCATGTGACCTTGCCGCGGTGGGGAGGCTTGCGTGTCCCAATGAAGCAGATAGCCGAGCCGCAGGTGCAACCATATCGGATGGGTATTTGTTGAGAGACCAGACTAAGGAATGGTTTATCGAAAGGGGGGTAGCAGCCTTTCGGAAGTTGCAAGGGCGGCAGTCTAGATGATTTACTGATATGGCCTTGTAATAATACTCAACATGGCTGTGTTGATACTGCTACACGGCTGAAAGCAACGGGAAACTACGGCCGTAAGTAACTCCCGAGGGCTTGCAGCTCTCTCTGTATGAATGATGTACTGATAATGGCTTCCTCCCGGGTAAAATATTCCGGAGGTAAACTAGTCCCCCATTGGGATCTCCGGGTGGGGACTACACGAGAGGGGGCGATCATCAGGAAGATGGATACTGACATTCTGTGAGTCGGAGCGTGGAATGTTAGAAGTTTGAATCGTTGTGGCAGATTGGAGAATCTGAAAAGGGAGATGGATAGACTAAAGTTGGATGTCGTTGGTATAAGTGAAGTACGTTCGCAGGAAGAACAGGATTATTGGTCAGGCAACTACCGAATTATCAACACAAAATCAAACAGAGGAAATGCAGGAGTTGGTTTAATAATGAGTAAGAAAATAGGACAGCGGGTAAACTACTACGACCAGCATGGTGAAGTCAAGATAGACACAAAACCAATGCCCACCACAATAGTGCAGGTCTATATGCCTACTAGCTCAGCGGATGATGAGAAAATCGAAAGAACATACGAAGAAAATACAATATGTAATAGGTGACTAGAATCTAATTGTGATGGGAGACTGGAATGCAGTGGCAGGCCAAGGAAGAGAAGGTAACGCAGTAGGAGAATTCGGATTGGGACAAAGGAACGAAAGAGGAAGCCGACGGGTTGAATTCTGTACTGATCATAATTTAGTCCTTGCCAATACTTGGTTCAAACACCAGAAACGACGGCTTTATACGTGGATGAGACCTGGAGACACTGGAAGGTATCAAATAGACTTTATTACGACTAGGCAGAGGTTCAGAAACCAGGTGTTGGATTGCAAAACTTTCCCAGGAGCGGACGTGGATACTGACCACAACTTGTTAGTCATGAAATGCCATCTGAAGCTGAAGAAATTGAAGAAAGAAAAGAATGCAAAAGGATGGGATCTAGACAAGTTGAAAGAAAAGAGCGTGAGGGATTGTTTCAAGGAACATGTTTCAAAAGGACTAAATGAAAAGGCTGAAGGAAACACAATAGAGGAAGAGGGGATAGCCATGAAAAATGAAGTCAGCAGGGCTGCTGAAGAAATGTTAGGAAGGAAGAAAAGATCAACTAAGAATCAATGGATAACTCAAGAGATTCTAGACCTGATTGATGAACGACGAAAATACAAGATTGCTAGAAATAAATAGGGCAGAAAAGAATACAGGCGATTAAAGAATGAAGTGGATAGTAAGTGCAAGGTAGCTAAGGAAGACTGGCTGAAGGAGAAGTGCAGGATGTCGAAGGTTGTATGGACCTAGGAAAGGCTGATGCTTCATACAGGAAAATCAAGGAAACCTTCGGAGAAAGGAAATCTAGGTGTATGAATATTAAGAGCTCAGAGGGAAAGAAGACAAAGCAGAAAGATGGCAGGAACATATCCAACAGTTGTATCAAGGTGAAGATGTAGATAATTTGGTTCTGGAACAAGAAGAGGCTGTTGATGCTGATGAAATGGGAGACCCAATTTTGAAGTCAGAGATTGACAGAGCTGTGAGAGACCTATATAGGAACAAGGCACCTGGAATTGACGACATTCTCTCTGAAATACTGACTGCCTTAGGAGAAACCAGCATGGCAATGTTATTCCATTTAGTGTGTAAGATGTATGAGACAGGAGAAGTCCCATCCGATTTTCGGCAGAATGTTGTTATACCTATTCCCAAGAAAGCCGGTGCTGACATATGTGAAAACTATCGCTTCCAAAATTTCAACACGTATTATTTACAGAAGAATGGAAAAACAAGTTGAAGCTGAGTTGGGAGAAGATCAATTTGGCTTCAGAAGAAATGTAGGGACACGTGAAGCTATCCTGACTTTACGTCTGATCTTAGAGGATAGAATCAAGAAGGACAATCCCACATACATGGCATTCGTAGATCTAGGAAAGGCATTCGATAATGTTGATTCGACCAAGCTATTTAAGATTCTGAAGGTGATTGGGATCAGATACCAAGAACGAAGAATTATCTACAATCTGTATAAAAATCAGTCTGCAGTAATAAGAATCGAGGGCTTTGAAAAAGAAGCAGCAATCCAGAAAGGAGTGAGGCAAGGCTGCAGTTTGCCCCCCCCCCCTCCTTTTTAATGTTTACATAGAACAGGCAGTAAAGGAAATCAATGAGGAATTTGGAAAGGGAATCAGAATCCAAGGAGAGGAAATCAAAACCTTGAGATTTGCCGATGATGTTGTTATTTTATCTGAGACTGCACAAGATCTCGAGAAGCTGCTGAATGGTATGGACGAAGTCTTGGGTAAGAAGTACAAGATGAAAATAAATAAGTCCAAAACAAACGTAATTGAGTGCAGTCGAACGAAGGCAGGTGATGCAGGAAATATTAAATTAAGAAATGCAGTCTTAAAGGAAGTAGATGAATATTGTTACTTGGGTAGTAAAATAACTAACTAACAATGACAGAAGATAAGGAGGACATAAAATGCAGATTAGCACAAGCAAGGAAGAGCTTTGTTAAGAAAAGAAATTTGCTCACTTTAAACATTGATATAAAAATTTGAAAGATGTTTTTGAAGAATTTCGTGTGGAGCGTGGCATTGTATGGAGGTGAAGCATGGACGATAACTAGCTCAGAAAGAAAGAGAATAGAATCTTTTGAAATATGGCGTTGCAGAAGAATGCTGAAGGTGAGATGGATAGATCGAATCACAAATGAAGAATCACTGAATCGAATTGGTGAGAGGAGATCGATTTGGCTAAATTTCACAAGAAGGAGAAATAGAATGATATGACACATCTTAAGACACCCAGGACTTGTTCAGTTGGTTTTTGGAGGAAGTATAGGTGGTAGGAACGGTAGGGGTGGACCAAGGTATGAATATGACAAGCAGATTAGAGCAATTTAGTATGCAGTAGTTCCGTAGAAATGAAAATGTTAGCACAGGATAGGGTGGCATGGAGAGCTGCATCAAACCAGTCTGTGGACTGAGGACTCAAACAACAACGTGGCTAATTACCATACATTCATTCTGATAATGGAACAAATTTCTAGGCTGCAGCAAACTAACTTCACGAACTGTAGAAGTTGTTGCACTCAAGTGATCACAATGAAAGAATTAAAAATATGTTTTCGCATGATGATTGTAGCTGAAAGTTCATACCGCATTTGCTGAGAAGTCTCATATTTGGATCGTTTATAACAACAGAAGCATGATCCTCATTTTGGTGGTTTATGGAAATCTGTATTCAAGTCTACGACGCATCATCTAAGTATTAGGTAATCAAGTTGTAAATTATTAAGAACTGTGCAAGTAGAGGCTTGTGTGAACTGAAGACCATTGTATGTTATTCTTGATCACCTTCACTTCCTTTAGCTTTTATCTGCCAATTTCTTCATTGGCGAATGGCTAAATCCGTTTACTTCTCTTGATGTAACTAACAAAAATATGAATCTTGTCAAAAAATGGAAACAACAAGAAAATATACTTCAGGGATTCTGGAAGCAGTGGTCTTAATACTATCTACAGGAACTGCAGCAAAAGCGATCATGCATTCGCCATCTGTACCTTCAATTAGATAATATGGTTCTTCTACGAGAAGAAAATGTCTCTCCTCTGCAGTGGCCTGTAGGGGTGATACAAGGCCTCTATCTAAGTAGGGATGGTCATGTTTGAATGGTCACTGTTCGAAACTCTAGTGGCATTTTTAGAAAAGACCAGTCACAAAGATGAGTTTACTTCCTCCAGACTTTGAGAAATCAACAGTGAAGACTTGACCTGTGACTCCACATTGTGTGAATTCTTCAAGCCACGTTTAGGTGTCAGTTGTGATTAAATAATGAAAGTGAAAACTCCGATGTGAAGTGCAATATGAGCAGTGTATTCTAAGTCTTGTAGTGGTGAATTTGCATTTAGTTGTTTTTCGTTTGCGATTTGGAGTGCAAGCTCTACCCTTATATTTAATGACACTGCCGAGCTGAGTGATTCAGACGGTTGATGCATTGGTCTTCTGACCCCAACTTGGCAGGTTCGATCAAGTCTCACTCCGGTTGTATTTGAATGTGCTCAAATTCGTCAGCTTCGTGTTGGTAGATTTAATGGCACATAAAAGTACTACTTCGGCACTAAATTCCGGCACCTTTGTGTCTCCGAAAACTCTAAGAGTAGTTAGTGGGATGTTGAGGCAATAAAATTATTATTATTTAAATGAAACTGTTATACCTTCATCTTTTGTATTTACTGTTTGAATGGTTATGTCTGTGTTGTAACCATATGCATATTGAATTGAATAATGGTGTGTAAATTTAAATGTTGGTAACCCTTAGTATTGTAACTTCTTTGGACCAGATGTGACCTTCATATAGTGAAAGCAACGTCGCACCTGGATTTGTTGGTTACGAAGCAACCCATGCCTCATTATCAATGGCATCATTACTCGAACTAACCGCCTTTTTCTTTGCGTACCATATTCTATTTGTGTACTATTCACAAGTGAAGTCATGTTCTGCTCATAAAATGTGATATTCCATTTACTACGAGCCAGCCACATAGCATTTAATACTGTCCAATTTTCATCGCAGCAGAAAAGAATGAGGAATTCAAGGGTATATCTAAAGTGGTCTCGATGGATGAGGCTGTACTCAAAAACCAGCTTCGTTGATGGAGTCGTGAGAGACGAATGGAAGTGGTTTCGTTACCTACGAGAATAGTGGACAGGGCAACGGAGGGTAAGAAAAGTACCAGAATTAAGCGTCGATGCTTAGACTTGGTCTTTAATGTCAAGTGCTAGGAAATAATTGAGACCACAGAGCTAATTGAAAGGTTTGCTCCTTGGTTGAACTCTCAGCTTAGTACCCTTTGATTATTATGGAACCGAGTTCGATTTCGGCCCGGCGTATAATTTTAGGTCTGAGGCTGTGTCCTTGTGATTTAATATTTATCCTCATTTAAACACAATACAACACACTACAGACCACCTCAAAATCACGATATACCAATAGTAAATATTTTTCTTCACATAGCGTTCCCGTCAGGATGGATATTCAATGGTAAAATTAGGCCACATCGACATTGGTATTGACCCCAGATAACTGAAATTAGGGCACAGAACCTTTCAGGCTGGTGTTACATTAAGTACATTCTTTCTTATCTCGTAATTCAGCATTAATAATAATAATAATAATAATAATAATAATAATAATAATAATCGGGCGAGTGGCTGCTTGATCATGTAGCTATCAGCTTGCTTTTGGGACATAATGGGTTCGAACTCCACTGTCGGCAGCCTTGAAGATGGTTTCCGTGATTTTCCATGGACACAAAACAAACAAATGCCGGGAATGCACATTAATTAAGATCTCGGACGCTTCCTTCCCACTCCTAGGCCTTTCCTATCCCATCGTCGCCATAAGACCTATATGTGTCAGTGGCGCGTAAAATAATAATAATTGTGATATTAATAATGATAATACTTTTCTTTCAATATTATCTATTTGTAATTTTTCTAAAGAGTGTCTATCAAGATATCGGTTGTAAATACAAAATAAATCATCGCTGTTACATCAAAATCTCGTACGTTCCAATGTTCTTGCTATCCATTATTTTCCTTAACACTGGTCTCGCCACCCGGCTACATATGGATATGCAGTCCAGTAGAACAACGTTCATTGTCTTCATTTTTATATAGTTCTCCCAGGGGCGTAGCCAGGGGGGGGGGTTACTGGGGGTTAGAACCCCCCCATTGAACTTTCACAAAAAGAAAATAAATAGAAACTGACAGTAAACAATAAACTTCTTTTATGTGATCAAGATAAACTCCCTGCAATCTACTGCTTGTTGAGAGTGTTTGCCACCCTACCTGTCACCACTGCAGCCAGTGAGAGATCATTTTCAACATTAAGACGCCTTAAAACCTACCTCAGAAATACCACAAGTGAAAGTCGACTCAACGGGTTGGCTCCCTTGAACATTCACAGAGACATAGTTGTAAAACCAACAGATGTGTTAAATTTATTTTCTAGGAAGCCTCGAAAATTAGATTTTAGATTGTAAACTGAACATACCGTTTGAGATAAAACTGCTGACCTCGATCATATTGTTCTTGTTCTGTATTTTAAAGTAAGAATTTTGTAGTGTATTGCAATCTGAATATCACATACAGTAATTCACTCTTGTATCAGTATCCTTATGACAGTCATGCATGCGCGTACCAGACACGCACAAGCACAAGCACTTTCATTATGTTATATCTTAATTTTGTAACTGCAACCCCCCCCCCCCCATTGGCCGATCCTGGCTACGCTACTGAGTTCTCCGTAGGGAAAATTGAACCTTACTGTACTGTGCTGTGGAATGTATGTTTCCGTGACGTATTTTCGGATTCCTACAGTTTAATGTGTTTAAAGTTCGTTTTCCTTTCCACGTTAGCATAGGAAAGTGAACCAAATGGAAATTGTATTGAATGATTGCATATTCATATGTGACAAGCATAAGCAGAATAATGGATAGGGGGAGCTTCCTGAGATACGAGGTTTTGCTGAAACAGCGACGAAATGCTCATATCGGTTTGTAAAGTTAGACATTATGAAAGAGCTACGTTGTACAGTAGAAGTCCCATAGTCCGGCACGTTCGGGACCGGCCCGGTGCCGGATTACCGAAAATGCCGGACTATCGGACGGTACCTCTTACTACGATATAGGTTAAGGCGTACAGCAAAAACAGCTGCAACACGGCGCTTTGCAGTAAAATATATTTTTGTCTTTTATGTCGTAAATTTTTGACGAGCCAATATTAAATTCATTCAACAAAATATTTCTATTTTCAACCTTTCTCCAGGTGTTTGATGATTTCCAGTTTCTGGTTGATGGTCAGAGTTACGTGCTTACGTTTCTCTCCTGATTTGAAACTTGAAGAAGGTTTCGGTTTCGAGAACATTGTCACTGCTTAAATACCAAGAAAACTTCCACAGGGCACTTTGATATGTATGTTCACTACACTACTGCACTACTGTAATACGGATCCTAGATCGCAAGAAAAAAGTACTGTAGCAAAAAGTGCTCGCAATCAAAGCAATGAACTGAACCTGTGTGTGGTGACAGCCACCAATGCTGATGGTGTCTGACAACAGCAGACGCGCAGTGGACACTTCCGTGTGGTTTCGAACCGCGCCGTGCGCTTTAACTGTCACAAACGTAAAAAAATATTATTAAAAATCCTGGATTGGTGCCGGACCATCGGGCGTTCCGGACTGTTGGATGCCGGACAGCTGGATGCCGGACTAATGGAATTCTACTGTAAGTGAATTTTACAGATACAGAGTGGAGAGACTCTGAAATACATTTCTTTCTCCTTTATAGTGGAATTAAATTCGAATCGTATTAGGATAATCTTCTAAGTGATTTACTTTGTGCTATTTAAGTCCCTAAACCTCCCAGGCGTTGAGCTGGCGTAGGGTCACGGAAGCATGGAGCCTTAATCTCCTTCACCGTAAAGCTCTTCCGGGTGAGCCTTTACCTTTATTAAAATGGCTGGGTAGAAGGAAGCCCCACGATTAAATGCCTTGCGTTCTCTCCGTCCTACGATGTACCAGTGAAATAACGATTTTTCCCCGTGACACAACTTAATTCAGTGGGTGGGATGTACTGATATTCCACCTCCAACGCCGAGGCATACTTTATGTAAATTGAGTGACTATTGGTCGTTCGATGGAGCATGGTTAGTTCAAAAAAATTCGCGCTCCTTTTACAAACATTCTATCCTTTACCTTTCCTCAACGTTGTGCCCTCACTAAAATTTCAGATCTTTACTCACTACGTGGTATTATGGTAACTAGGTCGATTGACATGTTAGAATATTAAGAAGAATCCCAAATCGTCGCTGCCGGGAAATACCTCCAATGTGGAATGCTTTAGCTTAGAACTTTGGCCGGTAAGGTTCTGTCATCTAAGGTGCAATATTGTGTGGCAATTGTCAAGACCATCTCGCTCTTCATAATGTGTGTGCTGCGGTCAGTATACCTCCAAAAATATTATTACATAGTAGGTTTTGTCCTGGCAACAACGAAATATCAAATTAAAGTGCAATTTGAACTCTCAATCATTCTGTAAAATGCCTGCACCGTACCAAAAAGTTTACAAATATATTCTGACAATACTAAAATTATTATTTATATTATGCATTAAAAAGCTATATAAAAACGATAAACGAAAACGATTCGTGATATGGGTGATTAAAAAAAAATTTTCACATGGATTTCCTCTCAGCAGTTCTGAAATCGTGCGTATATTTACATCTGTGGTTGCAAAAGTGACTGATAGTTGTTGTTTAAAGTGCCCCAAATGTATATTATATATTGATTTATTTACTGAGCCTCAACTTGGTATTGCCATAACTACTGTAAAGTAATATTTTAAACGTATTTTGGGTAGATAATATTAACGAATTATAGGCAAACCTTATATAAATGGGAAAATGCAAAGAAGATGATAAATCTTAACAAGTTATATTATCGGATTTCTAGAATGCATCAAGTGGAAAATAAACAAAAATGACTGTAGAGGAGCTTTGTGGGAGAGTTTTAGGGCTATATTTAATACATCTGATTACCACGCGCAGTATAGTGGGGTTTTATAGATCGCTAAAATGGATTATCAATAATAATAGTTGTTGATTATCCCTTCATTTGGTATATACATTTTAGAAATGCAAGTATATTGGGATTATGTTCCTTCTGTCACTAGACACATGCGGAATTAAGAGTTCAGTTTTCTGATCTGACTTTTGGAATAATATTTATTCCCAAATACCCCCGGTTAGTAGGATAAATTCTCCTTGAACTAGATGCATTCCAGTAGGTCTCAATGGAAGCTGAATTTCATCTTGTGCCTCATACTGCACTAGGAAAAAACTCTTTAGCTGCCGATACTAGATTGAAGATAATGGGATATTTCTAAGGAGTGGAACGTAAGCATTGGAGTTGGTACAGAGAGGGGAATTAGTTAATTGAATATATATACTTTTGAAAATCGGGTTTTATTGTTAACTAGCTGATGTACCCGTGCTTCGCTACGGGATTCTCAGAAACACTGAATTTGTGGTTTTCGTAACTGAAGCCAATACAGGTCATTGCAAAAACGTCGGTAGGAATGTAGCGATTAATAGCAATGCTATCTTATAAAATACCCGATCAAATGAAAAGCTGCACATTTTCTCACTTTTAACGAACAGTACTACGGTGCCAATCTAACAGTCCAAAGTTCCAGAGCTGGAATGACTAGGGCGAAGACAGCTGTGAACACTTCTCTGCCATTATTGCGTTACATATGCACACTTCTCATTCCAATCAGAGACCCAGAGTAGTGATCGAATAGCTCGAATACTATGATGAACCAGTGTGTTACGTACCAGTAGTATCGGAAAATTTAAGAACCAGAGGAATAGTATGCTAAAGAAGAAAGTTACCTAACTCCCCATCTACTTCCCGCCAGTAATTAGGTAGACTGTTACAGTCGTACGACTAGGCGAGTTGGCCGTGTGGTTAGGGGTGGGCAGCTGTGAGCTTGCATCCAGAAGATAGTGGATTCGAGCTCCACTGTCGGCAGCCTTGAAGATGTTATTCCGTGGATTGTCATTTTTACACCAGGCAAATGCTGGGGCTATACCTTAATTAAGGCTAAGGCCGCTTTCTTCACACCCATAGCCCTTTCCCTATCCCATCGTCGCCATATGACATAACTGTGTCAGTGCGACCTACGGCAAATTTTTTAAAAAATGTACTCGCTATCGGAGATGAGCGGCAACAGAAGACTAAGCACATCACAACAAACAATGGTCAATCTAATGTTATTGTTAATCAATTTTTGAGCCTTCTATATTGTAGGCCTTCACATTTAGTTTTCTTTCTACTCTGTGTTCTTAGGGCGTCTTATAAAACTATTTATAGCATAGACTCTAGTTCCTTACTCTCCGACTTTACATACCGATTTTCATTAAATCCTGTCAACCCATTTTCTCGTGACTCGGCGCTGATCAGGACTTAGTAACAAAAATACAAATTCTTGAATATCTCTGATGATAGCCGGTATGGTAACAATGTATATGACATAAATGATGGGAAATATAATACTATGTAACTTTAGTTATGTAGTATTTATCGATACGACCACTAATAACATAATTAATTGACTATTATATTTTAGCCATACCCCTAAACTACAATTTCATTCAGCGTGAATCAAATTATTTATGGCCTAGATTATAGCGACTTATTCCCCGACTTTACATACCGATTTTCATTAAGATAGGACCACTAATAGGCCTAACATAAATATTTGAGAATTCCATTGTAGGCCTTCCCCTAAACCACCATTTTTCTCAGCATGAATACAATTGTTCATGGCCTAGATTGTATCGACTTATTTCTCGACTTTTCCTACCGATTTTCGTTAAGGTACGGCCAATAATAACAAATATTCGAGAATTAAATTTTAGGCCTTCCCCTAAACTACCATTTCGTTCAGCGTCAATAAAATTATTTATGGCCTAGATTGTAGCGACTTATTACCCGACGTTTTATACCGATTTTCATTAAATTCTCTTCAGCAGTTTTCTCGTGATGCGTGTACATACAGGCAGACAGACAGACAGACAGACAGACAGACAGACAGACAGACAGACAGACAGACAGACAGACAGACAGACAGACAGACAGACAGACAGACAGACAGACAGACAGACAGACAGACAGAGTAAAGTAAAAAGTGCATTTCCTTGTTACCGTGGGCACGACTGATACAGAAATACCATCCTTTTAAAATTCTGAGCAATGTACAGACAAACTTTTATTTTATATATCTAGACTAGATGGGGACGCGCAGAAACTACTGCAAATCTCCAAATCCGCCGAATCTCCTGCCCAGAGTGAAGGCGTTACCTTCCAGTTGGTCTATGCCCTAGGCAGGGACAGCTGATCACCTCACTGATGAAAATGGGCATGCCAGTCCAGCGAAACCCTTACACATGACGTCGGACACGACGACTTATGGCCGAGTAAAAATGTGTACCAACCAGGTGGACGGAGTGGTTGTTGTGGGAGTTTCACTCCGCGATCCGCGATATAGTGCAACCTGTTTTACTTATAAGCTGACGAGTATTGCAAGAACTTTTTTATTTGACCTGTAATACATAACGCAGTGTAAAGAAAATGTAGATGAATTCAAGAATGCTACAAAGCTGCGAAACCTCCAAAACCCATTCTTTTATAAAGGGAACGTAATTTGGCAAATTTGAGAATGATTCCGTCTACCGCTATGATCTGGGCTCGATTCTTGACTTCCTCAGGAGCATATAACAAGGTGCACTTAGCTCTAACTCAACACAGTTAAGAAATTATTGTTGAAAATCGTAGTATTTCATTTGTTTTCTATGATTGGTTACCTGAACATAACCTTGTAAAGACTTCAGGCACTTTCTCGCCTGAATCAATGCAGAAACCACGTCAACATGGATATAAGAGTGAGTTTAATTGACCTTAACCTTTTATTGTAGTCCTTGGTCTTACACCTCATATTTATATAATAAATCGCAATCCTATAAATAATATAGAAAAAAAATATTAATATTCTCTTTAACATTAAGAGTGAAATTAGTATTTCAATGGTTTATTGGTTGGTTAATAGCTTTTAATATAATAAGGATCAAAATATGAGTGTTTTGGTAAAGTGACGTGGAGGATAACACTAAGCGTAATACGCATTTTTGGCGCATTACAAATTAGATGTTTAAGACATCCGAATTCATTCATTCATTCTCATTATAGACCGTTATGCCTTTCAGCGTTCCTGAAGCAAGCCTCTGAGAATTTACTAAACGTCGCCACAATCATCTATTTGCAACTAGTGCCGTGGCTTCATTTAGTTCTATACCTCTTATTTTTAAATCGTTAGAAACTGAGTCTAAGCATCGTCGTCTTGGTCTCCCCCTACTTCTCTTACCCTCCATAACAGACTCCATTATTCTCCTAGGTAACCTATCCTCCTCTATTCGTCTCACATGACCCCACCACCGAAGCCGGTTTATGTGTTCACCTTCATCCATCGAGTTCATTCTTAACTTACCCTTTATCTCCTCGTTACGAGTACCCTCCCGCCATTGTTTCCACCTGTATGTACCAGCAACCATTCTCGCTACTCTCAAGACTGAATTAAAATAAAATAACATTTTGTTCTGACGTTCTAATGAAAACAACTTTCCAAAGCCGTATCTTGATTGAATTATTGTGTTCGTCGTCATTTCTATTAAACACGTTATTAAAACTTAAACTTGCAACAAGAGAAAAGTTTAAAGATTTTGTCACCGAGCTCGATAGCTGCAGTCGCTTAAGTGCGGCCAGTATCCAGTATTCGGGAGATAGTAGGTTCGAACCCCACTATCGGCAGCCCTGAAAATGGTTTTCCGTGGTTTCCCATTTTCACACCAGTCGAATGCTGTGGCTGTACCTTAATTAAGGCCACGCCGCTTCCTTCCCACTCCTAGCCCTTTCCTGTTCCATCGTCGCCATAAGAGCTATCTGCGTCGGTGCGACGTAAAGCAACTAGCAAAAAAAAAAAAAAAAAAGATTTTGTTGAAGAATGTTCAACTTTGTAACTTGCATAGGCTAATATTATTGTGTTGTTGATATTTACAAAAATGTAAAGGATTGAAAGTCTTATTTTGAATATTTCAAATTTTAAGCAATAGTGCGATAAAGTATATAATTTCCAAGCTAAAATTTGTATTAAAGAGTTACTGTTACAATTTTTCTCTCTATCAAGGAGTTAACAGTTTACTTTATCCCTATAAAGTTTGCAGAATGTTATTAACACTTACTCGAGCCAACATTGATGCGATTACCTTCTAAAAATCCAGCTCTAGTTCTGTGGGACAGTTAGTGTTGATTTCATTACAATTGACGTTATGACCCGCATCTATAAACTACAAACTACATCAGAAAAACGCAATAGTGAATTCATCCCTCCACATAGGTTTGGCGTCATGTAAGACACCCGGCCATAAAAGTGGGATGAATCCATGCTGACCAGGTAACCGGGGAAAGGACAGGAAGAAGAAGGAAAAGAAGGCATTACAATATTACGGGGTGTTATGTTGTTTATTCACAGATTGATATACTGGCGGTGGGATCTGTGAGCCAAGTAGCGTAGTCAATGAATTCTCACTCAAGGCATCGAAGGAGCGAAGTCTTGCCAATACATGTCGGAATTTTGAAATGAAAACTTATGTCCGAATAGTTCGGATTTCTCGTAGAAGTGGTTGTCACATGGCTCTCATGATGATACTGATAGTCACGTAAAACTACAAGTTTGCTATGCTTGGTATGCGGGTATGGTGAGTGCAGCTCCAGAATGGACATATTTTAAGTGGTAATTAGCATCAATATTATTCATTACCATGCTCTACTACAACTAACGTCAATGAAGGAACAAGCAAAATGTTCGCCATTACTAAAGTAATCAGCAAGTGACCTATTTATATCTATTTATTTATTTACTTTTATGTGTTTCTTGTGCTCAGACATATTAACAATCCTCGATGTGCGAGATGTACGTATCTTGATTTGATGCAGCAGTAAACGAAAGTATCCTGTGTATCGGAAAAGAGATAAACTACGCTGGCGAAAGCTCTTAACTTATTTACCGGAGCAATTTCTGGCAGCCCTCAAGAACTACAAGAAAGAATCGATTATCTACAGTTGAACAGTTTGCGAACCAATAGCCGTGGAGGTTTGAGGAGAAAGTGAGTACGAGAAAATAAATCGAGTATATCCCATCGTTCGTTCACATTCCCCATATATTAGTTTATATTAATGAGATATCAGTGTCCGGCCCCGCGGTGTAGGGGGCAAAGCGTCCGCCTGTCACCCGACGACCATGGGTTCGATTCCGGGCCGGGTCAGGGGTTTTTAATTGTAATGATTAACATCCCTGGCCTGGGGACTGGGTGTTTGTGTCGTCCTTAACGTTACAAAACTTTACACTTCTGCCATTTACATAATAGGCTACAAGCAAGTTCATCACATATGGTGCAAGTAGGGGCAAAAGATCTTCATAGGTCGACACCCTGAACAAATAGCATTTAAAAATATATCAGTACAGTTACTTTAAAAAACGAGGTTAATTAACAGTTTCTTAACCTTAAATTGTTTAAAGAGCTGCTCTTAGAACAGACTGCGCTAATTGCTGTGTTGTGATTTCGTTCTACAGTACTTTGTCCTCAATTGCATGTCCATCTGAATCTGATTCAAATACATCCCTTGCCACTTTAAACTGTGTCCGGTCCCATGGCTAAATGGTTAGCGTGCTGGCCTTTGATCTAGAGGGTCTCGGGTTTGATTCCCAGCCGGGTCTGAGATTTTAATCTTAAATGGTTAGTACCCTTGGCTCGGGAACTGGAGTTTTGTGCTGTCCCCAACGTCCCTCCAACTCACGCACCACACATAACACTAAAATCCACCATAATAACACGCACTTAACTACACATAGCAGATGGCGCCCACTCTCATCGGATGGTCTGCCTTAGAAGGGCTTCACCCGGCTAGAAATAGCACACGAAATTATTAATTTATATTTTAAATTGTTTACCTGGTTTACTACTCTTATTGCAGTATCGTCAGCTAGGTTTACGCCAGCTAGTAGCAGGGGCGTATTGCACGAAGATAATAATAATAATAATAATAATAATAATAATAATAATAATAATAATAATAATAATAACAATAACAAATATGTCCTCGGACACTACAAGCTATACAGTAAATAAATAAATAAATAAATAAATAAATAAATAAATAAATAAATAAATAAATAATATATTAGCTTAGATGCTATTATAAGATCAGACGCGTACCTGCGTTAACCCAGTTGGCCCATTTTAGAATTAAGGCGGATGATGGGAACGTTATTCACCTGAAAAATATCGTGTCATCGGGAAGAATATTTAGCCACAAACACCTGAAAAAACTGAAAATGAGCTATGATGACCTCAAAAATATCTAAGATAAACTGAAGAACGTTTAAGATTTCTTTAACGTTTTCCGTATGCTATGAGCAGAAGCCGATAGAGTTGCGAATATGAACTGCACACAGAAGAATGTTGAGATGAGACAATAAGAGTTGATTGATGCGCTGAACAACTAGTTGTAAAATGCGAAATTGTACCGGAATGTATTCCAGGATAGAATCAAGTGCAAATGAGTCACACAGCAAATACCACCAATGGGTGCGATAAATGCATTTTTCATTTTCAACTTCACTTCCTCAAACATCGATTAGTCAGAAGCTGGGGCATCCTAAAGAGAGCTTTTCTAAAGTAATAATAATAATAATAATAATAATAATAATAATAATAATAATAATAATAATAATGTAATAATTTCATTTGTGTTTTTCTTCAAATATCTTGGAGAAGTCATGCTACTGGTTGGACTGGACAGTAGGGCCGTTGTTTAAAGAACCATGAAACTCCAGAAAGCGCATAGGGTAACATGGAATCACTACAATAAAAGAATAATATCGCGTATTGCAAACCCTCGTCATTACAGGACAGTTATATTGTTGGAAGCACTAAATGCCTCACAAACTATCCCTAGGAGGCCACTCTAAAATTGATGAAATGGGAAAGAAATGAAGAAAAATCCTTTGGAGATATATGGTCCCATTCATGTAAATGGCATATGGATTAACAGAACAACAACAGACCTTTACACAGCAACAGATAAGTTTTCTGATGCCGTACGCAGGAGACGTTTGAAATTCTATGGTCACATCTGTAGAATGGACAATAACAGATTGGCTAAAGAAACTATTAATTATCAACTGGTTGGAAGACATGAACCAAGGCAAGTTTTATCAGAAATAAACGCTACAGACGATACCACAAAAAATGGTTAAGTCTTTGGAATTCTGGTTGCAAATCACGGATTCCTGGAAAATACTAAAAAATCCCCACTGGAAAACAGTGGACAGAAGAACGGAAACCACCACAGTGAATTCATAAGGAGATTTTGAGAGGAGGAAGAGAAGAAGGAGAAGGGGAAGGGGAATCCGCCAGACCAAGATAACAAGTTCAAATGCGCTCTTTAAGATGGGCATAACGAAGAAATAATAATAATAATAATAATAATAATAATAATAATAATAATAATAATAATAATAATAATAATATGATCTCAGATACTGAGATAGAAACATACTGAAGTGGTGCCAACTAGGTGGACTGCTCACCAATTTTAACACTACGATTGTGTCACTGCCTATAAACGAAAGTGGAAATCTATTGGATGGCCCTTATGGTTCGCTTTGTTTAATGTTGTCAGGTGGCACTCAGTGCAAATTCAGAGGTCATTAACATGCCAAAAGCAATGACATTTTAGACTAAGAATTTTGGCTGCCCTACAAGTACCGACCCCTACTGCCGGGATGGAACCTGCTAACCTGGGATCGTGAGCCGATCGCTATCACTGTGCAGAGTTATTATACCAGTTAATCTACTATCACGGGGCTCTCATATGAAGGATATGTGAGTACTAACTGTAGTACCCGGAGTTGCCCGGCGAGTTTTTGAATGTTTACCTTTAGATTTTGTATTGTCATTAATTATATGTGAAGTGAACCTTTTTAGAATTCCTTCCTGAGACGATGATTGATATTTTACAACCTATTACGTAGTTTTAGTGTTGAATGTATGTCTTCAATTTCACGTCTTAGATTATTTAATTTTCGAGTGAAACTTTGTCCTCGTAGAAGCCCGTATTAATTGAGAAATATTTCGTCCTGTTTTACAAAAACGGCGAATAGACAATGCTCTTCCTATCCATTATTTCCCTGAAGACTGGTCACACCGCCCAGTCACATACTGATATGCATTCCATCAGAACAATTTTCGTTGAGTTCGTTTTCCTATGCGCGCGTGTAAAGGAAAATGAACCTTAAATACATCACATTCTAGGAGTGGGTAAATGTCCTGCAAACATACATTCCTTCAGTATTGGTACACTAAAGTTCATTTTCCTTTACACACGCGCATAGGAAAATGAACTCAACGAAAATTGTTCTGATAGACCGCATATCAATATATGGCTGGAAGGCATGACCAGTCTTAACCCTCAAGCACACGCGCCAGATCTTAGGACGCAGACACACGCGTGGGGGTGCTTTCCACCCCACATATCATTGTTTTGTAAAATATGAATTACTGTATTAATTGTATATTTTAAGATGGATTATGTAAGAATGACTCTTTCTGGTGGGGATCCAGCCAGAAAGGTACAAGAGGGGGGAGAGCACAGAAAAGTTTTTCTTCACTAGGAAATGAAATGACCTAGGGTGGATCACACCCTATACGCATGTGTTTGAGGGTTAAGGGAAATAATGGATAGGAAGAGCATTGTCACATTCGCCGTATTGGCAAAACAGGGACGATTTGATCCCTTAAAAGGAAGTATTTATCCGTCGCGCTATAGATATGGTGTACACGACACCAACTGTCGTTAGGACTGTCACCAATCAGACTTGCTACCCCAAAAACTGTAGATTCAACACTAATATCGATCATCTTAGACTATTTAATTTTCACTCCATCTAAGTCTGAGTCCCAATGTAGGCTGAACGTGGGCTTAAAAGGTATCTAGAGAGTCACAATTCAACTCAGCGACCCATAGATAATGAATTCGACACTAATATCGGTTATTTTTCATTATTTTTACATGCCATACTCCCCCTATTCCTGAACCCTAACGGGGGTAGTCATTTCTCATCTCAATAGTATTTTCTTTCTTACTTCCAGATAGTAAGTCATGTGTATCAAGTTAGGTTGAAAGCTAATCTTTAATTTTGATCATTTTGGATGTTTTCTGTCTCATCACTTCTCACTTCCCATGCCGATGGAATTGTACTGGGACTTAAATGACATCCGGAATGTCAGTGTTCATACCAACGCCACGAAAAAATATAGGTTCGAAAATAATATTGGTCGTTTCCGATTATTTTTACATGTCATCCCCCTCCCTATACCCACACCTAAGGATGCTATTTTTTATAATTTTGCTTTTACGCCGCACCGAAAAGGATAGGTCTTATGGCAACATTGGGAGAGGAAAGGGCTAGGAGTGGGAAGGAAATGGCCGAGTGGGAATGAACTTTGACTTAAACAACATCTAGAGTGTCACAGTTCATCTCAGATACCCCCAAAACTACGAATCGACACTAATATAGGTCATTTTGGGATATTTTTACATTTCATTCCATTCCTTTAGGAGTGCTAGTGGTTTATTGTCGGTACAGTAATTTTTTTCTGGACAATAAGTTATATGTGTATCAAGTTTGGTTAACGCGCCAAATGCACGGGTTGGGTCTGTGAGACCCATGCGCTAGTATTTCTTACATTTTCTGATAGACGGTGATAGCTGCATACGTCCGGCTTCTGCTACCTTCCTTTTATGACCGGTGTAGTATTCCTGCAGACGAACATGGAAGTGATTGCTTTAGTACGTGAGCAGTGGTAAGTTAAAGTGCTCTATGGGCCTGTGAAACCCAACCCGTGCAGTTGTGTATGTTTTTTTATCATAAGCATTTTAGTCTTTCCATATTAACCGTGTACATAAAGAAGATTATAGGGTGATTATTACTTAGCGTCTTGTCCAAATCCGTGGTTTAGCTAGCCTGGCTGTCTTTCACCTTAGTTCCTTGGGTTTTAAGTACATAGGTGACAATGAAAATGGGTTGACCTGGGCTAATGAGTTCGTTTCTTCGTAGGTCTAAGAAAAAGGAGTGTTATGATGTCAACAATCCCCGTGATATGGAACGAGTTGCCGCATTATTGGAGGAACCATTATCAGATGATGAAATTTACTGTGGTTTTCCTCTCGTCGATGCACAGCGACGATAAAACTGAGGAAAGTATAGAAGGAAAGAGGAAGCCTGTAATAGTCACATTCTATAATTCAGGTAAGGGTGGTGTAGACTGTGTAGACGAAAGGACGGCTCGAAACACCATAATTTGGACAATGGTCATCTTCTATGCGTTGCTGAATATTACAGGCTTTAAAGAAAATTTAATATTCAGAGCCAACAGCACTAACTCTCCAGACGCAAGGAACAGAATATTTTTTTTGAAGAAACTCTTGTTTCTTCTAACTGAAGAACAAATAAGAGATCAATCAATCAATCAATCAATCAATCAATCAATCAATCAATCAATCAATCAATCAATCAATCAATCAATCAATCAATCAATCAATCAATCAATCAATCAATCAATCAATCAATCAATCAATCAATCAAGCAATCAATCAATCAATCAATACTGATCTGCATTTAGGGCAGTCACCCAGGTGGCAGATTCCCTATCTGTTGCTTTCCTAGCCTTTTCCTAAATAATCTCAAAGAAATTGGAAATTTATTGAACATCTCCCTTGGTAAGTTATTCCAATCCCTAACTCCCCTTCCTATAAATGAATATTTGCCCCAGTTTGTCCTCTTGAATTCCAACTTTATCTTCATATTGTGATCTTTCCTACTTTTATAAACGCCATTCAAACTTATTCGTCTACTAATGTCATTCCACGCCATCTCTCCGCTGACAGCTCGGAACATACTACTTAGTCGAGCAGCTCTTCTTTTTTCTCTCAATTCTTCCCAACCCAAACATTGCAACATTTTTATAACGCTACTCTTTTGTCGGAAATCACCCAGAACAAATAGAGCTGCTTTTCTTTGGATTTTTTCCAGTTCTTGAATCAGGTAATCCTGGTGAGGGTCCCATACACTGGAACCATATAGTTGGAGTCTTACCAGAGACTTATATGCCCTCTCCTATACATCCTTACTATAACCCCTAAACACCCTCTTAACCATGTGCAGAGATCTGTACCCTCTATTTACAATCCCATTTATGTGATTACCCCAATGAAGATCTTTCCTTATATTAACACCTAGATACTTACAATGATCCCCAAAAGGAACTTTCACCCCATCAACGCAGTAATTAAAACTGAGAGGACTTTTCCTATTTGTGAAACTCACAACCTGACTTTTAACCCCGTTTATCAACATACCATTGCCTGCTGTCCATCTCACAACATTTTCCAGGTCACGTTGCAGTTGCTCACAATCTTGTAACTTATTTACCACTCTATAGAGAATAACATCATCCGCAAAAAGCCTTACCTTCGATTCCACTCCTTTACTCATATCATTTATATATATAAGAAAACATAAAGGTCCGATAATACTGCCTTGAGGTATTCCCCTCTTAATTATTACAGGGTCAGATAAAGCTTCACCTACTCTAATTCTCTGAGATCTATTTTCTAGAAATATAGCAACCCATTCAGTCACTCTTTTGTCTAGTCCAATTGCACTCATTTTTGCCAGTAGTCTCCCATGATCCACCCTATCAAATGCTTTAGACAGGTCAATCGCGATACAGTCCATTTGACCTCCAGAATCCAAGATATCTGCTATATCTGGCTGTAATCCTACAAGTTGAGCTTCAGTGGAATAACCTTTCCTAAAACCGAATTGCCTTCTATCGAACCAGTTATTAATTTCACAAACATGTCTAATATAATCAGAAATAATGCCTTCCCAAAGCTTACATACAACGCATGTCAAACTTACTGGCCTGTAATTTTCAGCTTTATGTCTATCACCGTTTCCTTTATACACAGGGGCTACTATAGCAACTCTCCATTCATCTGGTATAGCTCCTCCGACCAAACAATAATCAAATAAGTACTTCAGATATGGTACTATATCCCAACCCATTGTCTTTAGTATATCCCCAGAAATCTGATCAATTCCCGCCGCTTTTCTAGTTTTCAACTTTTGTGTCTTATTGTAAATGTCATTGTTATCATATGTAAATTTTATTACTTCTTTGGCCTTAGTCTCCTCCTCTATCTTGACATTATCCTTGTAACCAACAATCTTTACATACTGCTGACTGAATACTTCTGCCTTTTGAAGATCCTCACACACACACTCCCCTTGTTCATTAATTATTCCTGGAATGTCCTTCTTGGGACCTGTTTCTGCCTTAAAATACCTATACATACCCTTCCATTTTTCACTAAAATTCGTTTGACTGCCAATTATGCTTGCCATCATGTTATCCTTAGTTGCCTTCTTTGCTAGATTCAATTTTCTAGTAAGTTCCTTCAATTTCTCCTTACTTCCACAGCCATTTCTAACTCTATTTCTTTCCAGTCTGCACCTCCTTCTTAGTCTCTTTATTTCTCTATTATAATAAGGTAGGTCTTTACCATTCCTTACCTCCCTTAATTGTACAAACCTGTTTTTGCATTCCTCAACAATTTCTTTAAACCCACCCCAGAGTCTGTTTACATTTTTAGTTACCGTTTTCCACCGATCATAATTACTTTTTAGAAACTGCCTCATGCCTGCTTTATCAGCCATATGGTACTGCCTAACAGTCCTACTTTTAAGACCTTCCTTTCTATCACATCTATTTTTAACTACCACAAAGAGGTGTCTCTCAAGATATCTTCCTAAGAGCATTCGCGATACTGCAAGAAGGATATCTGGCTTGACGGCAGAAGCAGGACGTGAAAATACAGAAAATAAAAGAGGACGTTGTGCATACTGTAGAGTCAGAAAAGACCCGCTACTCGTGCTGTTTGTGCAGAAAGTAAATGTATCTTGAACCCTCCGTATTTGTGTGCAGTGAATGTAAAGCTGAAATTTGAATGTTCCAGTGAACATTCTGGATCGTGAAGATTAGGTTATGACGATTTCATAAATTTTGACTTGATAAGTTCTGAATTTTGTGATCAAATAAAATATTGTGTGTACATTTGCAGTGGTTAGAGAATTGCTTTGTAAAATGTTAAGTAAGTGTTAATCATCAAAGGTTTTGTGACAGCAATGTGTTTATGATGTTATCGGAATAGGAGGGAATGAATACTGAAAATAAAAATATATTAGCATACTATAAAAAAGAAATATGATGATGGGTCGGTGAGACCCAACCCGTTTACTCATGTAACTTTTTGTGACCCGTGCACTGGCGGGTTAACAGCTATGCTGGAACATACATGTACACACATTAATCCGTAATCTCTGTCATTTGCTTGGTGTGAAAATGGAAAAAACAGCGAAAACCATCTTCAGGGCTGCCGACAGTGGGGTTCTAATCCACTATCTCTCGGATGAAAGCTCACAGCTGCGCACCCCTAACCACACGGCCAACTCGCACGGTTTTAAGGGTTCTAGGGATGCCTCACATCAATGGTAATATATTACCTAGTAGTGTCAAATACCTGCCAACTTGCGTTGAGAGCTATGGTGGAATACACATAAATTATGGTCATATATTTTTTCTCAACCCCCATGCCTATGGGGACTGAACATTGACTTAAACGGTAACTTGAATGTAACTATTCATTTCAGCAACCACGATAACTATGGATTCTACACTAATATAGGTCGTTTTCGATTATGTTTACATTCAACTGCCACCCCTAGGTGCACTAGGGGTGTCTAAACACCACAGTATTTGTTTCCGGATAGTAAGTCATATGTGAACCAAGTTTGGTTAAGAGGTATACCGTAACATAGCCACAAACATCCATAATCTCGGTTATTTTTACGTTCATTTTCATCCCTTCTCAACGTCCATTCCCACTGCGTTTCAAGTATGATTTATTCGAAATCCAGAGTGTCACAGTTAGTTAGTAATGTTTTATTTTACATGGCAAGATTAAAGCCTTCAGGCCTTCTCTTCCATCTAACCAGGCGCTGAAATATACATATATTAGATTGTATCAATTTACAATAATAGATTTAATACTAATTAAATGAATAGTAATAGGTGAATGATGAGTGATAAGTTTAAATTAAGATGAAATAAATTAGATATAACAAATGGATAAATTCTAGAATCTAATATCCTATAAGTAAAAGGAGGTAGTATATAAAATTTAATAACATTTGGAAAGCAGATCGGGTAAGAATTTTAGACTAATCTTCAACCAGAACATCCATGACAATATAATTTTTGTGAGTAGCAGCATCAAGTTTACAGATGATCCTTACTTGTGCATAAAATGTCTCCACAGTGCTTCCTTGAAAGTGCGAATAGCACTTAACCCTCTGACTCTTTCGGGAAGGAGGTTCCAATTCGCGGCAGCAATTACCGTCAATGATTTATCGTAGTTGGCAGGTCTATGAGTAGGTAAAGCAAGGATGGATTTATTAGTAGATCTGTTGTAAAGACTGAAATAAGAAGATAGGGATTTGAAATACGAAGTACTGTAAAATGGCTGTGAAGAATGAAGGATTTTATGGAAGAAGGCATAGGGTATGAACAGTGCGATGGATTTCTAGTCGGGGACAAAATAGCTCGTTATATGAAGGAGTAACATGGTCATTGTACCATAGTCCGACTTGTTGGCTGAACGGTCAGCGTACTGGCCTTCGGTTCAGAGGGTCCCGGGTTCGATTCCCGGCCGGGTCGGGGATTTTAACCTTAATTGGTTAATTCCAATGGCACGGGGGCTGGATGTATGTGTTGTCTTCATAATCATTTCATCCTCATCACGACACGCAGGTCGCCTACGGGTGACCTGCACCTGGCGAGCCGAACCCGTCCTGGGATATCCCGGCACTAAAAGCCATACGGCGTTTTATTGTACCGTAGGTTACAGACATACGTCACACATGCATTTTGACCACGTTATAATTTGCTCAATAACTTGCACCCAGCGTATCTATAAATCACGTCACAATAGTCGAAATGATGGAAAACCAGAGCTTCTACCAGCATTTTTTGAGTTTTTAAGGAAATAACAGTTCAAATCAGCGACGCCGAAAACTAGGGATTTGACATTAGTATCAGTCTTCTTCAATAATTTTTTTTATTTCAACCATCCTATAGGGGGGATTATTGTGTTATACCTCCACAGCAACTTTTCACATTGTAAGTCATAAGTGTACCAAGTTCAGTTGAGAGATATTCTGGAACATACACACATACTGTGCCTGCGTTACCTGGGTAATTTTTAATACTTTCTCTTTCACCCCTTCTAAATCCCCATGCCGATGGGAACTGAACTTGGACCTAAACGACAACCAGATGGCCAGTATTCATTCCAGTGACCTCGGAAACTATGCATTCTACGTTCATTTGGTCATTTTCCATTTTTTTATTTTCCAGCACCTATCCATCACGGCCCGTAAGGGCTGTCTTACCTCCAATTTCTTTCCGAAATAATAAGTCATAAGCCTACGTGTACCATTTTTGGTTGAGAGCTATGCTGGAACATGCACAAAACCATCCATAATCTCAGCCATTTACGACATTCCTTTTCATCCCTTCTAACCTCCTTCCCGATTGGGAATGAACATTGACTTAAACAACATCTAGAGTGTCACAGTTCATCTCACCTACCCACAAAACTATGGATTCGACACTAATATCAGTCATTTTTGGATATTTTTACCTTTCATTCCATTACTTTAGGAATGCTAGTGGTTTATTGTCGGTACAGTAATTTTTCCGGACAGTAGGTTATATGTGTATTGTCGTGACACAGGGTTTGCCACGACGAGAAATGATGAATAATCAGATTGACTTTCCTCCGAACGGTAAAGAGGGGTTGTTCAATGGGCCTGGGTGATTTGCTACGTGTGAAGAGACGAAGTCCTCTGCTTCCCAAAACCTTCTTTAATTGTAGACTGAAGATTATATATAATTATATACAGTATTTACAAACTTCTTCTCAACCTCGAATATCAATAACATAGAAGGCTTGGCGTGGTCGAAGTGTTGAAGTTAATACTCTAAGTCCAAACTCGGACCTTATTATTATTATCGGAGACCTGACTGACAAGGCTTCCGCCCGCACTCCTAGTAGTCTTGTTCCAAAAAGCCTCTACCAGGGTGTGTACCCCTGTTTTATACCTTCACTAACTTTCGCCTCCTTTCGAGAAGGCTATTGAAGTTCTCATCCTATGGAGACTGTCCACAGACACACAAAAACGGAATTGCCTCCTTCCGTTCACTTTCCACCCACCTTTTCTAAAGACATACTACGCACCTTTAGCAGGGTGCAGCATGTGATTCACCCTACTTCGACCAAGCCTTACTTCTAATTGCACAACCTGTTGCTTACAGCTTTTGTGAGCCTTCAAACTCTTAAATCTTACATGATTCTTAATTTACTTATATCCTTCTCCCAGCATTATAATTATGATTCCTTGGCCTTACTGCCATTACATAGTCATTACTATTAGCTTATAATTTCCCCCATGATATCAATGTATGTCTTAACGACACCATTCCTCCTACGTTCCCGGTCAAGGGTTTTGATCCTCGGAATAATGAGTCCTGAGCTCCAACTGGGGCGGACACGACACCTCCCCCCTTTGGGGAAACATGAATGCAATACCTCTGCATTCATTTTTACTCTTACATCCTGTCAGAGTCTCCATGCTCTTGTTCGTGGGTGCGCTGTGCCAAGTTATCTCTGATAATTGCTCTACCCGTACTAGGGCGTTCATGTAACTCTAATCCCGACAGCGATCCTGAGTGGCTGAGGGCCCTTTCAGCCAGTCGAGGATGCTGAAAATGGACAGCAATGTCCTCATCAGAGACCTTAGCTCTGTGGTCATTAGCGATCACATTTTGGAAAATACATAAGTTGGGACAGCGCTCCCTATTGTCTTCTATGCATTTACTTAAGGATCTACACCTTCTACAACAACCACAACAGTAACAACAACAGCAACAGACTATTATAAGTACTGCAAACAAAATAATACCAGTTGCAATTTGATATACACTTGTATACTGTTGGGTCATTTGCATTTTAAATTCCTTTTCTTTCTGCATTACCAGTGCTTCTACGTCCTCAGTCTTATGACTGGCTGACCTTAGGTCACTTATATGATTCAGTAAGCTTGCTACTGTAACCCTATTTAATTCTGGTACATCCTCTAATTTGATCTCACTGTCTAACTGTTCACAACAATCATATATTAACATTACTTCTGGCACTAAGTCCCTTTTTGTTGTAGTATTCACTGAACCTGTATTCTGAATTTTACTTGTGGGACTGTAGATTGTACACAAGTCTGTGAATTGTATTATTCCCACACCATTTAAACTTATATCACTGGTAATATCCTGACAAACACTGGTGACCTTTGTTTCATGAGGCGATACAAATATATACATATTATCATCAATAGGTATCCATATGAGTTCATAAACTGACATTACACTTTTCTTGCAGTCTTGTGGAATAAAACTAACACCAGTTAACAACTTGACAATACAACTACCTTTTGGCATTACATTATTAATAGGAAAATTTGCCTTGCATAATCTATGTCCATTGTCAGTCCACTTGCATTGTTTCACTTGTTCATCACTTAATTCTGCATATGTCTGTCTTTCTTGATCAATTAATACATACTGTTTTTCATTAGATATATACACAAAATGGTTTGGATTACTCTTCATAGGAGAGGGGAAAGGTACACAATGGTACAAATTGTACTTTATTTTGTTAGTAAGAGGGGTGCGTAAAATATACACCAAAGTATCTCGAGTTATATATACACTCACTGCTGATATTTTCAGAATTAAGTACCCATACGTGACTTGCAAATCATATGGCAGATCATAACCCTTAGAAAATCCCTTTGGGCCTTTTTATATGCCTTTACTAGATCATCGGGGCTTAACACTTGGACACTCACCGTGCCTGTCTGAGAACTTACAATACTATCTAATAATATCTGATATTGTTCATGCAATTGCATCAGAAACCCTTGCAACTCAATTAAGTGTTTATTTAATGATATTTGCATTTCTGATTGTCTAAACGCTTCATTTATACCCGTTGTTTCATTCTGAATGAAACTCTTAAGTTGCTCAAAATTTTCACTTAGTTTGAGTTCGTTTGCCGTGATGTCATACAGAGTATTATTGACAGATTGCAAAGTTGACTTTACAACTAACATTTGACTTTTGCTACTTGTATCATGGACAATTGTTCCTGTTCTAGTTCCTTAATTTTGCCTTCGTAATACATTGCATCACTGTCATCGAGCGTACCAAGTAACGTCTTTGCGATGGTACAAATTGCATTTATTAACCCGCGCTTGATTAGTTTCCAGTTGCCTTCCGGTGTTTCGATCCTAGTAATTTTCCTAATTAAGTCCTTAATTCCTTGAATCCTTTGAAATTGTTGTTCTACTAACATTATCTCATGTTCGCACTTAATATGTATTTCCTTTTCTATCTGAATACAGAGGGTTTTAGTCTTCTGTAAATTTCTACGGGCTACCACAAATAGATCTGCCAAACGTGTAAGGTTAATATAAGTAACCAATTTCCATTCTACAGTGTATAATTTACTTCTCCTTGATAATCAAAATAGATTCCAGCTGTATTCTCGTACCGTTTCATCTTGAAATCCAATTGACTGGTGGGTATGGACAGCCCTAGCAACATAACTGTGACGACCAGTATTCTCCAGGTCGTGCGGTCTGTCATCCCTTCCATCCGCCTGGTTCGTTCCTGCAAGGTAAACACGACTTTCACTTTCTTTATCACCTTACACACTATACTGTTAGGTGTTGTGGAACCTACCCTCAACTGTTTATCTGTACCTGAATACACACTTAATGTGACTGACTGTCTTACTGTAACGTTTGTCTTCTCGTAATTATGCTCTGTACTAGTCTACTAGTACACTCGTGAGTAATTTTTATAAAATTTACGAATTCCTTTTCGTAACTGATATCTCTGTGAAACTTCACCCTTGGGCAGCTCTAACAAAATTTTAGAGCCATCATTAGCCCATTGAAAAATTATCTCCCTGTTTGACGTACCTGCGTCACTTCTCCTTATCCTTACGGACATATGAAAGACATCATTGTCAATTAAGAAATTTGAATAGCGTCCGCTAAAGACTGCAGAGGATTTGCCTCGAGGAATGGTTACAGAAGTTAATGTTAAATACAGGTATGAATCTACCGAAGTGATCTTATGGGATTGTACTCCGTACCCTTGGAGTCACATCTCACGGGATGGTTCTCAACGTGGTGAGAAAATTCCCTTCAGTGGATTCTGTTCCCACGAGAATCACACTGTTGTGGAAAATCACCGGCCTAATGGTGATATTTCCCAGGCAGAACCCGCCTCAATGAGTTCATGCCTCACTCAGGGCGCCCGTATTCGTGCATAAAGGACTAAATACAAGGCCATTCCCTAAGTGGAACTTTTAGTCGCCTCCTACGACAGACAGGTTCGAATCGTGGTGTTATTCTGGCTGTGTAACTGTATGGGAAGAAGAGTACCAAAGTGTAGAGTGTTGTTTGCGTAAATCCCCGACACCACACTGGGTTATCCTCATGATAACGACCTTTATTTAGATATCATATTGATTACGTAAAACATTTATCTGTGAAATTTTTCTGTGCCATGAATGAGTTTCGTTTCAGTGGAACTGGGCTTGGCATCACGCCCCTTCTGATTTTAATAATTACAAGCAGACCTCATTTACTTTTAAATACAATGCTACCTAATTTATTTAATTTCTAGTGACAATAAGTGAAGGCTTCTTCAGAACGTGCACATAGCAAATGTAGATAATTTTAATCCTCATTATGAACTCGAATTCTCTCCATACTCAGTTCGAACCCTGCGGTTCCCTATTGACGAGTTGATATCTGGACATACAGTCTCGTCACCTGTAGTCCTTCTGACGGGTACTTAGGACGTACTCACAATGGTACTCCCGTACCAAAATTCCTAGGTTCCTCTCTTACTTAGGTTAAAATTTCTAGTACTTTCCTGATTTCGACGCGACCTAACAGAGTATTTCAACTAACTCTATCAGCGGTACACGATAATCCACAATGCCGTTGGAGTGAGGAAAGTGTAACTCAGTGCGACCTAAATAGGAACAATTACCTTACATTCTTCTCTAATTAATGTACAGTTTAGTCTATTCTGGTGAACTATAATTTGTTTACCACGCTTGTTTACCTGTAACGTGCAATTCACTTCCGATACCTTAGTAATCTTATAAGGACCTTGATATGGTGGAGAAAGTTTCCTTGAACGTCCCCTTCGTAGGGCATCGTTACGTAACAACACAAGATCTCCTACTTTGAATGAAACTTCATTCTTAGCCTTATCATAGTATTCCTTATCTCGTTCTTTGGTTTTAATTAACGTCTTTCTAGCTATCTCATGGCTCTCTTGCAGTTGTCTGGTTAACTGCTCCAAGACATTCTGGCATTCATTATAATTTGGTTCTGGTTTCCTTTGGAGAACACCAGGAATATTTGCCTTTCGCCCAAATATTAACTCAAATGGTGTATAACCTGTGCTAGTGTGCTTGGTCGTGTTATACACAAACATTGCCATAGGAAGATAACTATCCCAGTCATCTTGTGAACTGCATACATAATGTCTTAAATATTCTGCCAGCACCCTACGAGAGCGTTCCAAACTACCGTTAGATTGCGGTCGAAATGCCGCTGTATGGGCCATCTTGATTCGCAATATTCTGCATAATTTCTTAAAAACATCTGACATAAAATTTGCACCCTGATCTGTCAGTATAATATTTGGTATACCGAATATACTAATTACTCTATTAATCAGAGTTCGTGCTATGGTTTCTGCACTTTGGTCCGACATAGCACTCGCAATTAAATACTTAGACAGCTGGTCTTGACAGGTGAGTATGTACCTGTTCACTGCTTCCGTTACATTTAAAGGTCCTACCACATCTAGTGCTATTTTCTCAAAGACTGCTTTCGGAGTATCTGTGATTTCCATTTTTGCCCTTACTTCAGGCCCGGTAATCTTATTCTTTTGACACGATGGGCATGAGCGTATATACCTTTCTACATCCTTTTGCATCCCTTCCCATTGATAGTGGTTTTTATCCGGGCATACGTTCTGGATATGCCCTGATGGCCTGATACTAATGACTCATGACATTCCTTAATAATCTCTAATTTCTCTTGTTCTGTTAGCTCCGGCCTAGTGTTTCTAGCCTCTCCGGTTACGTCCTCCCTATCACTACCTTATTTGCTTCCACTCTCACTCTCAGGCTCTGTCACCTCTGCCGTGGCTTCCTCAGATTCAGAGCTGAGTCTCCGTGGTTGTGCATTATTATCTGAGCTAACAATTGCTTCTAAGTTGTCATTAGCCTCACACTCCTCATTACTAGTCTCTTGGTTATTATCACTAGATTTAACTACTCGCACTTTTTGATCAGGCTCTTCGTTCCTAGCTGGAATTCTACTTAAGGCATCTGCGTTGCAGTTACGCCTGCCTTCCCTGTACACTATTTCAAAGTCGTACTCTGCTCGGAATTTAATTAATCTAGAGGATGGGTCTTGGACATTAAATACCCATTTCAAAGGCTTATGATCTGTTACTACCGTAAAATGCCTGCCGAATAAATACGGCCTAAAATACTTCACACTCCAAACAATTGCTAGTAATTCTTTCTCTGTCACAGAATAATTCTTTTCGGCCCTATTTAAAGTTTTGCTAGCGTAAGCTATCGGTAAATCCTTACCTATCTGTCCTTGTGACAGCACTGCTCCTAAGGCCTCATTACTAGCGTCTGTGGTCAGTTTGAAGCGTTTCTCAAAGTCTCGGTACTGCAATATTGGTTTCTCTGTTAGCTTTTTCTTTAAGATCTGGAATGCCTGCTCTTGCCTATCCGTCCACTCGTACGGTACTTCCTTCTTAAGCAGCTCGTATAGTGGTTTCGCTATCTCACTATAGTTCGGAATGAACCTACGATAATAGCCTGACAAGCCTAGAAATCCTTTCATCTGTTTCGTAGTGGTGGGCTGCGGATATTCTCTTACTGCTTGAACCTTCCGATCATCAGGTTGAACACCGTCCTTAGTAATCACGTGTCCTAAGAAAGCTACCTCCGTTCTTAGAAATTCGCACTTATCTGGACCTAATTTAAGATTCACGTCTCTCAGTCTCTGAAAAACATCACGTAATCTCTGATTGTGGTCCTCTACAGAGCTAGCATACATAATCAAATGATTCATATACGCCAAACATTTAATGCCTTCTAAGCCTGCTACTGCCGTTTCATCAAACGCGTAAAAGTTGCTGGCGCGTCTCGAAGTCCCATGGCTAATCTCTTGTATTCATAATGCCTTCCTAAGGCGGAAAATGCTGTCTTTTCTCTGTCCTCAGGCTTCAGCAGTACCTGGTGGTATCCACTGGCCAGATCCATAGTGGAAAAATACTTCACTTTTCCTAAGGCATCTAATATCTCAGAAATTAATGGAATAGGATATGCAGTTCCTATGGTGACGTCATTCAAAAGTCTGAAGTCTACAACGACTCTCCACTTTTGCTTACCAGAAGCGTCCATTTTCTTTGGAACCAAAAGGATGGGACTAGACCATGGAGAAGTTGAAGGAGTTATAATATCATCCTGTAACATCTGATTTATCTGGTGACCTATCTCTTCTTTCTGAGCCTCAGGTAACCTATACTAACTCACATGAATTGGAGGTTGATCTACACGTGTGGGTATAGCATGTTGAAGTATATTCGTATGCGTTAATTTATCCCCTTCTAGGTGAAAAATATCCCGATAAGCCGTACAGATAGCGTAAATTTTCTCCCTGTCTTGGGGAGCTAAATGATCTACTCTAAGCAGCTTCCGTATTCGCTGCGTTCGAGATTTACCTTCCTGTATCGATTAAAAATCTTAAAGCATCCTTACGCCCGGTTACCGTTATTAATACGGTACCTTCCTCATGCTGTCCGACCTTACTGGGACTGATGGTCTTATGGGACATCTCAAGCGTCCCTGACTTGTCTCCCTTATCTAGTTTAAAGCCTTTCTCTCGGTTTTAAACCAGCACTCTTTAGCTGAATGCGACCATCTCTTACAGATTCTACACCGCGCCCTTTCGCGTGATTTTTCACAGGATTTATTATTATTATTATTATTATTATTATTATTATTATTATTATTATTATTATTATTATTATTATTATTATTATTACTGTTACCAATCTGAACATTCCTAGTTCGACTTCTAGGCAAGAACTCTGTTCTTCCCTTGGGCTCCCTACCGCATCTGGTACGACACTGCCACTGCAGGTGGCCAACCTTGCCGCAAGCGTAACAACGCCTGGAATCCGACTTCGAATCTCTACGTGGGCACTCTGCCTTCTTATGCCCTCTTTCATTGCACTTAAAGCATTTCGGTCCCACCTTATTCGCGCTCTGTTGGTAACCAGAGGTGCGTACTATGTTCACCTCGTTACCGGTCTCTTTATTTCTGTTTTGGTTAGCTAATTTCTTTTTACACTGCCGTGCCCAATGGCCTGGCTTTCCGCAATAATTACATTTTATCTCTCCTGTGGAGTTTCTTCGAGGAGTAAGGGATTGCTTTGCCTTTGAACTCTGATCTTTCTGCTTACAATCTTTAGCCATATGTCCCTCTTTATTACAATTAAAGCATACTAACAGCACCTTGTTATAATGGGGAGATTTACTAGGTTTTTGCGCCCCTTGCGTGGCCTTGCCTTGCCACCGACCCTTCGTGTAGCTTACCGGCTGGGTGTGCGCGCCTTCTCTTCTAGAAGCCGTACTATTCCTGATGAGTGCCTCTCTCTCCTTCTGGGAATTAATTAAGGCCTCTTCCTGTCTAGCAATAGCTACAGCTGCCTCAAAAGTTTGGGGGCTACGATCCTGTAGCTTACCTTGTATCCGCGCTGTATGGATCCCCTGAGTGAAAGCCGCTATCGCGATTTTCACTAGCATTCTGCGCTGTCCTGTACGATATTATATCGGTTCATTTTCTCGGATAGCGTTTCGAAACATCAACGCTATTTCTTCAACCTTATGGGCCCACTCGGCCACCGTTTCCTTCGATCCTTGGCATTTTTGTAACAATTGACACAAATACAAGTCAAAAGTGCCCTGTTTTTCATAATATTCCCAAAGAGCTTCCTTAGCTCTTTCCCAGTTGACTATGTCACATCTAGATAACAACTTTTCGCGAGCAGAACCCGTAATCTTTGTCAAAATATATTTAAAGAATAACGGTTGGTCCCTATCCTTAATCATACTCTGTGCGGCATCTACATTAGCAATAAACTCACGCAATTGCTTTGGTTTAGCACCACTAAATTCATGACCTATTAACCGGTATCCCTCAGTAACTGACTCGTATAAATGTCCATCTTGCACGTCCCCCGCACTATCATAATCAGAAACATTATCTGGCACATCATTAAGTACATTGGAATCTGCCATATTTACAACACTTGTGGGTACTTACCGCTGTCCGAATATCTGCTGTCTTCTCCCGGCGTCTCGGCGTTGGGCTCCTCCAGGTGCCTCCTGCTGCTCTCCTGTCCTGATGTCCGCTTCCTTCTGCGTAGGCTGGAACGGTAGGCCTCTCGTCTGCTGCTCTGGACCGGATCTGTGTATCTTCTTGCTTGAGCTAGCCTCTTCTGCGGGGCTCTTAAAAAATCTGTCTCTTCACTGAGGCGGAATCGAACCCAGTACCCCACAGCTGCACACCAGTTTAGTTTTTCTGTCGTGACACAGGGTTTGCCACGACGAGAAATGATGAAGAATCAGATTGACTTTCCTCCGAGCGGTAAAGAGGGTTGTTCAATGGGCCTGGGTGATTTGCTAAGTGTGAAGAGACGAAGTCCTCTGCTTCCCAAAACCTTCTTAAATTGTAGACTGAAGATTATATATAATTGTATACAGTATTTACAGACTTCTTCTCAACCTCGAATATCAATAACATAGAAGGCTTGGCGTGGTCGAAGTGTTGAAATTAATACTCTAAATCCAAACTCGGACCTTATTATTAGTATCGGAGACCTGACTGACAAGGCTTCCGCCCGCACTCCTAGTAGACTTGTTCCAAAAAGCCTCGACCAGGATGTGTACCCCTGTTTTACACCTTCACTAACTTTCGCCTCCTTTCGAGAAGGCCATCGAAGTTCTCATCCTATGGAGACTGTCCACAGACACATAAAAACGGAATTGCCTCCTTCCGTTCACTTTCCACCCACCTTTTCTAAAGACATACTACGCACATTTAGCAGGGTCCAGCATGTGATTCACCCTACTTTGACCAAGCCTTACTGATAATTGCACAACCTGTTGCTTACAGCTTTTGTGTGCCTTCAAACTCTTAAATCTTACATGATTCTTAATTTACTTATATCCTTCTCCCAGCATTATAATTATGATTCCTTGGCCTTACTGCCATTACATAGTCATTACCATTAGCTTATAATTTCCCCCATGATATCAATGTATGTCTCAACGACACCATTCCTCCTACGTTCCCGGTCAAGGGTTCGATCCTCGGAAGAATGAGTCCTGAGCTCCAACTGGGGCGGACACGACAGTATCAAGTTTGGTTAACAGCTATGCTATAACATAATCACATTAATCCGTAATCTCTGTCATTTCCGATATTTCTTCCTTTTTCACCCCATCTCATTCCTTGTGCCAATGAGCACTGAACGTGGATTTAAACGACATCCGGAGTGCCATTATTCATATCAGCAACCCCCGAAACTATGGATTCTGTATTATTTTTATATTTCACTTCGTTCTTCCTCCACTCCTGGGCATGCTTTGTTTTTCATGCTCCCACAGTAATTTTTTGCAGATATTTGGTCACATTTGTGCCGATTTGGTTGAGATCAGTGCTGGAACATACCAACACATATACGTCCACGAGTTTCGTCTTTTTTGGATATATTCTTTTTCACTCCTCCTCATCCCCTATGGCGATGGGGTCATAACTTGGACTTAAACGACATCTGGAGTATCATTGTTCGTCTCAGCGACCATGCAAACTATAGATTCGATAAATTTTATGTGCCACCCCTACCCACCCCCATCTCTAGGGGTGATAGGCGTGGCTTATCTACATAGTTCTTGTCTCCAGATAGTATTATAAATTGTTGTAAGTGTACCAAGGTTGGTTAAAATTGCTCCAGTGATTTAGGAGAAGATGTTGAATGTATACTCATAGCCTATACATTTTTTTTTTCTATATTATTTTGCATAGACTCGCCTTTGCTCTTTGGGGGCTATTCCCCCCAAACTCTAGATTCCCTACGTTAGGCGTGGGTGATAACTTGTGTAATTCCACTGTTGATATTCCATTTTCGCAGTTTCTTATACATTTCTTCACATGATGCTAAGATACAATATCCGGACTTGGCAGACCTATCAAATTTGTTCCTATGATATGAAATTACATCTCGATCACGGCATATTGGATTGCTATTTCCAATTGATAGGCACGATCATAAACCTCATATCAAGAAAGGTACTGTATAAAATATGGCGGCGTGTTCCCACCCTCCTATGTACAGTATTTCTTGCCGGACTATCATGATACAGCGTATGTTGCTGCCGCCTTGCGACAATTTGTCCATCCAGCCGATCCAATCTTGATGTGGCTTTTCAATTAAATAAATTACATAAAATTACTCAAAAAGCTACCCATCGGATTTCGTTTAAACCACTTCTTAAACCGCCTCAGGAGTAATAGGAACAAATTTTGAAATTTTCAGTGAAATCGGTCCAATAGTTTCGGAGTCCCTTCGAAACAAACACACATAGTATCACTTTTAAATATAGAGATAAATCAACTGCATCGCCATTCATCTTGCTACTTTGACGAAGGAAGCTGACTGCCTGACCAATTACGCTACACAATCGCCTACGTATTTTGATGTAACAGATACAGGCTCATATGCTGTCAAATGTAAATTAAATCAGTTCTTTACTCTTTTACATTGCGATGGTTCAGTGAAACAAATGTTTGAAACAAAACAACTATGCCTGGGTGAATATTACTGTATGTCGTAAAATGAATAACATGCTGATGTTGGAGGTTCTCTGAAGACAAAGCTCGACGAAGACGTCAGATATAAATGTCTAGAGATCGGTTCACTATGATATTTACAACTGCATTTCGACCTTTAATATCAGTGATGATGGGGGGAGGGAACGTCGTTCTGACCTATAACTTCTTTTATTATGCTGTCGAATTCATTTAACCTTTCGATAACAGCTCCATAAAAGTAGACCATTGCCTTCCCCTCTACGTGGTGTGGACATCACTCACGTGATCAGAGTGTTTCCTCAGCCCGAGTTCCCCATATTGACCCCAGAATGTATGTGGAATATCTTCAGTACTCAAATATGTCTTGCAATTGACGACCGAACAATAGGAATTGCGTGAAATATTTGGTGAAAAAAATGGTCCTATTTTAGTATAACCAGATTTGGTATGTTGTTCATGGCGAGAACATGGATGTTTATAGGGGGAAATCAATGATGTTTCGTTCCTCTAGTAGCACTAATCGAAGAGACAGCGATAGTTCAGAACAAAACCATCGAAGACCCAGATCGTCAGTTTATCATGTACCTAGAAATGAACCCAGGACATCTATTCTTTCTGAGGATCGAGCCTGGTATAGGAACGTAGAAGAAAGGTTGTCGCTAAGTTTTATTAAGGTAGCTATTAAGGTAACTGAATTAAATACATAGGCCTATGGTATAATGTAAGAAATATGATTTATAGGGCATTATAACTGACCAATACTGGAAAAATGGAGTTCCACTAACGCTGAAAACATAATGGAGTGAGGAACAAAGCAACGAGCAATGCACGCCAAGGTTTGCACAGTCAGATAGAGAAGGATGAATGAGTAGTTACAGGAAAATTCTGGATAACAAATCTGGTATTTGCTGTCAAGCGCAGACAATGGTACCAGTGGTAGAAATTCAATCAATCAATCAATCAATCAATCAATCAATCAATCAATCAATCAATCAATCAATCAATCAATCAATCAATCAATCAATCAATCAATCAATCAATCAATCAATCAATCAATCAATCAATCAATCAATCAATCAATCAATCAATCAATCAATCAATCAATCATATGCATTTAGGGCAGTCGCCCAGGTGGCAGATTCCCTATCCCTAGCATTTTCTTAAATGATTGCAAAGAAATTGGAAATATATTGAACATCTCCCTTGGTAAGTTATTCCTATCCCCAACTCCCCTTCCTATAAACGAATTTGTCCTAATGAATTCCAACTTTATCTTCATATTGTGATCTTTCCTACTCTTAAAGACACCACTCAAACTTATTCGTCTACTGATGTCCTCCCACGCCATCTCTCTACTGACGGCTCGGAACATACCACTTAGTCGAGCAGCTCGTCTCCTTTCTCCCAAATCCTACCAGCCCAAACTTTGAAACATTTTTGTAACGCTACTCTTTTCTCAGAAATCACCAAGAACAAATCGAGCTGCTTTTCTTTGGATTTTTTTCAGTTCTTGAATCAAGTAATCCTGGTGAGGCTCCCATACACTGGAACCATATAGTTGGGGTCCTACCAGAGACTTATGCCCTCTCCTTTACATTCTTACTACAACCCCTAAATACTCTCAAAACCATGTGCAGCGATCTGGACCCTTTATTTACAGTCATATTTATGCAATTTCCCCAATGAGGGTCCGACTCATTGGCTGAATGGTCACCGTACTGGCCTTCGGTTTAGAGGGCCCCGAGTTCGATTCCCGGCCGGGTCGGGAATTTAACCTTAATTTGTTAATTCCAATGTCTCGGGGGCTGGGTGTGTGTGGCATATTCAACATTAGAAATCATCCTTGGTAGGGCCCTCATCTTCACAGACATGCAGGTCGCCTAATAGGCCGTCTACTAGAAAAAGACCTGCACCAGGCCTCTCCGGAGGCCATACGCCATTATTATTATTATTACCCCTATGAGGGGCAAAAGTGGACCATTGCCTTCCCCTTTACGTGGTGTGGACATTACTCACGTGATCAGAGTGTTTCCTCAGCCCGAGTTGCCCAGATTGTCCCCAGAATGTATGTGGAATATCTTCAGTACTCAGATATGTCTTGCAATTGACGACCAAACAATAGGAATTACACGAAATATTTGGTGTAAAAATTGGTCCCATTTTAGTATAAATAGATTTGGTATTTTGTTCATGGTGAGAACCCATTGTCTTTAGTATATCCCTCGAAACCTTATCAATTCCAGCTGCTTTTCTAGTTGAAATATGCTTCTCAAAGTAACGGTCAGCCTTATTAGCTGCCCTCTTCGGAGCACGGGGTTCGATTCCCAATAAATCAGAAATTTAAGATTGGCAACTGGGCTGGTATGTGTTAAAACCGTATACCTGCAGCTCATCTGCATTGACGATGTACCTGAAAAGAGCTGCACGGCCTCGGGATGAGAAAACGTATTTTCTTAACTGCAGCAACAACACCCTTAGATGTACTGTTCTGTTTTCAAAGAAAAACTCTTTTAGTGTCAGCCTTGCTTAGCAATAAATTGAAAATGCACATATTTTAGTAAATAAGTTCAATCAAAAATTTCTCGTCAAGAAAGTCCGCATAGGCGATTTTAATGCCAGTCGTAAAAGGGCTATTAATAATAATAATAATAATAATAATAATAATAATAATAATAATAATAATAATAATAATAATAATAATAATAATAATCACTGTTGTAGTTGGTGTGTATTTGTACTCTGCATAAAATATGTCACAGAATTGCATGAGCTGCATGTACTTTAATAACTCCTCTTTCATGCATATACCAGCATTTATAAGGGGCTTCACTTACACATATATTGTTAAATCATTACATGTTTCAACCATTTATTTAAAAAGCAAAGTAAAACATTATATGCATTAACACATACCGCTTTTACATAAATGGAGTGAAATGTATTATTTGAATAATACTGTAACACCCAATGCGTAAGAACATGGTTTCGTGGACGGCACAAATACAATTAAAGCCATATAAAAGACCATATCATATAAAAGACAAGTAATGTTTCCTTGTAGAGCTTTCGGATAAACTATATTAGCTGTCCTTCCGTTTGGCGCTAAGATTTATAGTGTCTTTGACTTTCCATCTTACTTCAAACATACATACAGCAGCACCTTTTCCGAACATCGAGTTCTTAAGATTGTCCTTGTGCCTACTTCATCCACACTGCGGAACCCAAATTATGTGGGAAATTGCAGAAGGCTAAATTGAAACGGTATATCCGAAGATATGATTTGAATCAGAGAAATGAACACTACTTCGCCCGTGGCATGTCCTGTCATGATGGCGGCTTCAATAATATTCGGCATCAATTTCTTGACTGACAGTCGTGTTCCGTTGCAGAGGGAAGGAGGATTAATATTCCTAAGAAGGATAATCGGTGCCACAATCGTCCGTTCCAAGATGTTCGAGGGTACTCCAGGGGGCACCAATTCTTCAAGACCTCTGTCATGTAGTTGTCAGCCTCATCTGTATTAAATGTCGTGTTGATTGACTTGTAAATATGTAAACAACGGGTAAATCTTGTAGAAACAGCTTGTTGGGGACGTTGACAGCTTCATTTCTTGGAGCAATAATTGTTCTTTGACAGAGTCATGCGTGATTGGCGAAATGTTGTTCCCACCTATGACAAACATTTCAGATTTCTGCGTTCCGTAGATTTGGCTGGGTATTGCACACAGACAAACACTTGTGGATATCACTGTTGGAACGGAAATGGCCATGAACTTAAAATGGCAACTTCACTGGCATAAGTATAACTATTCCTTGTTTGTTTATATTTATCTTACGTACTATATGTTTTCTCCAAATCAAATAATAAAACATAAGAGTGAGTTATTTGAAAGAAAACACAGTTCGCGTTTTATTTGCTGTTGTAGTGAAATCATCGTTTCCCCTAAATTGTTAAGTGAATGAAAAGAATATCGGGTAAAAGGAAAGTAAACTCGTGCCCTCATCCCGAAAAGGTGCAGCTCTCTTCAAGCACACCCCCGGCGCGATGGAGGTGAGCTCTATGTACCATTTAAAACACATACCAACCCTCCTGCCATTCTTCTGGTAGTAACGGGACTCGGACCCGGGTCCCCATGGACAGTAGCTAATAACACTAACCATAACGCTACGGAGGCGGATAATATCAGATAAATATTGCGTAACTAAATCATTAATTGAAACGATTGAAGTAATAGAGATAATTAATGAAAACTGTGCCATAGAGGTATAATTCATCTAAAAATGCACCTGCGTTAAAACTTCAGATCACTGCATGCCGTAGTTTTCATTGGGCATAGCACACATACAGGCAAACAAAAAAGCAAAGCAAAGTTATCTCCGTACAGGCCATGAAGGCTCTTCGAGTGGTGGAAGGTAAAGATTTTCCACTATCCGTAAGCTCGGCACTTGATGGGGTAGAGTGGTTAGCTCTACGCCCGGCCACTTTTGCCCCCAGGAATTAACCTGGTACTCATTTTTGGTGTAGGCTGAGTGAACCTCAGGGCCATGTGCACCTCCAGAAGTGGAAATCTCGTTTCTTACATTTTACGACTTACTGACGGGGAATCGAACCCACGTCCTTCTGGGCGAACCGAGCACGACTTTACCGCCTCGGACAGTCAGCTCCTGAGACAGGCAAACACTTCTGAATATTACGGGATGAATATGGCTCCCCGTGTCGGGGACCGAAAATGGTTTCCTGCGCCATGGACTTAAAATGACTTGTATTACCTATGTCATCGCTAGCGATGGCTTTTGTACGCATTTAATCCTTGTAACAGCACGTCAGACTGTTATATCCGAAGAGACGTTTTCCGCCGGTTTTTCGTTTATAACTCACCAACGAACGCGAAGATTAAAAATCCAGTTTTGAATTGCATTTTGACACCCTTCCATCTACCAATGATCAAACTTTCAGAACTCTGCGTGCTGTAGATTTTGCCGTGCGTCGTACACACACACACACACACACACACACACACACATACAGAGAGAGAGAGAGAGCATAGAAAAACACTTCCTTTTATTATTATAGATTGGTACATTTTAAGTTGTTCGAAGAAGCACATCTAATTCAAGAAATCATCGCTTACGTTGATAAATAAGAAGCACAGCTCCGCTGAGTAATGTCTGATTTATTTTTCCTTTATTCTCTTTATATTCATCTCGAAGAAATTTTAAATTGCATTTCATTCTGGAGAAATGTAATCTCGCAACTTTATTATCTACTATAGCTGCCGTTCAAAGATTTAAATATCATGATTTAGCATAGTATGCGCTGATTATATTTCTTCCATTACATGACTTCCGGGTTTACAATGTTGCCCTGAAACACGTCGCCACTGAATGTAAAACAGGACGCATATTGTTCTCGGTAGCGGTAACACAACGCTAGCTAATGCTCATTCGCTCTGGCCGTCGACGTCCTCGTTCTAGAAACAGCCCCATAGTAGGTCGACCTACTTGCAAGCTGATAACAGACTTTCAGAGACGAGATCACATTCAGTGGAATAAACCAGGGATAGCCAAAATTGTGTGTAAGTAAGGGTTTCTAAATCTTTCCCGCTAAATTCGGGACGAGGTATTATGGATGAATGCAAGATTGATGTTTAAAAGCAAAGTATCTTAATAATTGGTTTGTAATTTAATTTCTTTAGGTAACTACATTTCAAATCATATTTTGGTATGTAGTATACAACTAATCCTTATCTCTACCAAATTGCCAGTGAATATTTTTCTGTCGAAGGATACAGTTCGATTGCTCTCTCTATACACAGGATAATAGACTATTATTTTGGGCAAATCCAGAATGGGATATTCCTCTTAGACTCCGGATTATTATCGGGATGATTAGTAAAAAATTTCCGTTTCCGATGCTAGTAACCATTATTAGTAAATTCACTTATCAGTAAAAATACCATATTGCTACAGGTTATCGAAAGACCATCACTCACCTAAAATGAAGGAACAACGAGGATGGCAATAATAATATTGCTTTAATGTCGTATTATTATGCCCTTATGATAGTCTTCTCTCTCCTACGAGGGACACGACACTTTATCACGACCGGCTTATCCATGCATTCGGGAATTTGAAATGCAAAGTAACGATTACGTTATAATTTCGTGTGGCTATTTCTAGCCGAGTGCAGCCCTTGTAAGGCAGACCCTCCGATGAGGCTGGGCGGCATCTGCCATGTGTAGGTAACTGCGTGTTATTGTGGTGGAGGTTAGCGTTATGTGTGGTGTGTGAGTTGCAGGGATGTTGGGGACAGCACAAACACCCCTTCCCCGGGCCATTGGAATTAACCAATGAAGATTAAAATCCCCGACCCGGCCGGGAATCGAACCCGGGACCCTGTGAACCGAACGCCAGTACGCTGACCATTCAGCCAACGAGACGGACACGATTACGTTGTTCGGATAACACGTAAAATTTGAACTCCCCTCCTTGATTTCCTTTCAGGATTCCGATTATGGCACTAGAGTGTCTAAGTTTCATCTTCTATCCTCTTCATTTACTCCTCACGATCTCTTGTGGAATCTCTTCATTTCCTTATTCATTTATTTAGCTCCGTTTCAGTCTTTTCGATGTTCTATAATCGTGTAACCCTGGGTCTTTCCCTACATTTTTTCTTCATTCCCATGTTAGCACCTATCTCAGACGGTAGAGTATTGGCTTCCTGAATCCATGTTGGATGGTTAGATACCGGCTCAGTCGGGTGGTATTTGAAGGTGTTTAAACATTCCATCTTCGTCCCGGTAGATTTATCGGCGTGTAAAAGTACACCTGCAGGACATACATTTGGCACCTCATATCTCAGTAAGATGTTAAGTAGCCAGAGGGAATTAAAATCAGTAACATTAATTCTCGTCCGCCTCCGTGGTGTAGTGGTTAGCGTGATTAGCTGCCACCCCCGGAGGTCCGGGTTCGATTCCCGGCTCTGCCACGAAATTTGAAAAGTGGTACGAGGGCTGGAACGGGGTCCACTCAGCCTCGGGAGGTCAACTGAGTAGAGGTGGGTTCGATTCCCACCTCAGCCATCCTCGAAGTGGTTTTCCGTGGTTTCCCACTTCTCCTCCAGGCGAATGCCGGGATGGTACCTCACTTAAGGCCACGGCCGCTTCCTTCCCTCTTCCTTGCCTATCCCTTCCAATCTTCCCATCCCTCCACAAGGCCCCTGTTCAGCATAGCAGGTGAGGCCGCCTGGGCGAGGTACTGGTCATACTCCCCAGTTGTATCCCCCGACCAAGAGTCTGAAGCTCCAGGACACTGCCCTTGAGGCGGTAGAGGTGGGATCCCTCGCTCAGTCCGCGGGAAAAACCGAACCTGGAGGGTAAACAGATGATGATGATGATGAACATTAATTCTCTCCTTATTATGTTGCTTCCTGTTTTCCTTTCATTTTCCCATACATTCGTTCAACGAATCAATGTCCCTGTCTCATGTTTACATATCTTCGAAGTAGCTTTGCTCCTAAATTTTCTTTTTTTTTTTACTCATTTCTGGAGGTTGTATGATTATAACCGTGATATCAAGAGTCACTTTAAAGTAGGGCCTTTCACCGTTCCTTCCTTCCTCCCTTGCTTGTTTGTTTTTCAGCTTGTTTGTTTGCTTGCCTGATTGCATGATTGATCGCTTGCTAGTTTGCTTAATTGATTGAATGCTTAAATGCTTGTGTCCTTAGTTTCTTCTCTCTTACGTGCTAATGGTATGTATTACATTCTTTCTCCTTCATATTTTATTTAGCCCCCTGCCTACGAATCTCTGTTTCACCTTCGGATTGAAGACGATACATACTCTTCCACACAAACAGGATATTATGATCACTCTAATACTAAAACGCCCTCAACAATTAGTGTATCGAAAGGGGACCCTACGAGAAGTGAGATGAAAGACCGCCACCTATGAAAACACAGTAGGACCATTACTGCATATTCAGTTTAAATGGATTGGAAAGCAGGTGGTGATTTCATTTTGAATTCATTTAAACCAGGCTTGGTGAAACAGGGCTCCTCGGCCATGCGCGCTCCAACCACACTCCTGTCTTCCGCGCTGAGTTCAGCGGTGACTTGGAGTCAGGGGAGATGATGAGGTCAACGATTGCATCTGGTCGCGTCACAACAATATAATCGCTTGGGCATCCTGTCAGCTAGTCTATTCTAAGAGAGTTTTCAAGACTTCTAAGGGCTCAATATTTGGCTTCCATCTATTGAACAGATCTTACTCGCTTTTGACGTAGAGTATTCTCCATTACTTTGAATTTGAGATGATAGATATGTAGACCAACACCAGAATCAAGGACATATTTATGCAATTTCTAAATGTGCGCGATATTTGTAAACCACTTCCTCAACAACAACATATTTGAATGCTAATATTATTTCAGTATCTGGGAACATGTCCCTGTTCCCATACGAATCACGTCATTGCTTGTTTACAGCTAACATCAACTGCTCCATTGATCAATACGACCTTGGTAAGGACACAGATTACTACGTACGCAGAGTTCATCACAGACTTGGCTCTTGCAAGCGTTGTTTTAGTGTTATCAATTAGACCAAGTCTGGGTATCGAGTGGGATTAAGAAACTTTAACCTGCGCAACTCCATGAGACTGACCTTTTTCGAAATAAGGAACACATTGTACAACCCAAACGAAAATGAACTTAACACATGGATTTTCTGAAAATAGTAAATATACAGAGTTTAACAAAAATGTACGGCAAAAATTGCAGGTCATATTCCTCACACATAGACGAAGAAATTATGTTATTTGAACATCGGTTCGGAAACGCTTTGTTTTTCACATTGCACCTCATTTTCTCCAACTCATTAATAATGGTAAACTCACAAGAGCAGAACGTTAGAATCACGGGGAACATGCACTCATGTTTGCGCCTGGTTACAGTGTCATTATTGTAGGTGCACCGCCAGTATTTTGTTTTCTTTTGTTCTACATGTCCCTGTTCCCATGCGATTCACGTCATTGCTTGTTTACAGCTAACATCAGCTGCTCCATTGATCAATTCGACCTTGGTAAGGACACAGATTACTACGTACGTAGAGTTCATCACAGACTTGGCTCGTGCAATGGCAGTGTACACAAATGCAGAGATGGCAGATGCCCTTCTCATGTATGGATTAGCAGAGGGCAACGGCGCTCGCGTTCAACGTTTATACCGACAGAGGTTCCCAGGACGAAGGTGCCCCAACAGGAAGCCATTCATCGTCGTCTTAGGGAACATGGGGTATTTCAGCCAGATACTCGCGAACGGGGGAGGTCTAGAAAGACGAGGACACCGTAACGGGAGGCGGAAATTCGTCTTACAGTTGACGACGACCCTAGTGTCAATACAAGCTGTAACAATGAATGTAGACCACATGACTGTCTGGCGAGTGTTACACAAGGACTAACTGTATCCATACCATTTACAGCGTGTGGAGGCACTATCAACAGCTGATTTTCCTGCACGGGTACTCTTCTGCGAATGGTTTATTCAACAAAGTGCCAATCCTAATATTAGTGCAACGGTGCTATTCACAGATGAGGCGTCGTTTCAACGAGATAGACTGTAAATTTTAACAATCGGCATGTATGGGCCGACATCACTCCTCACGCAACTGTTGAAGCAATTCATCAACAAAGATTTTCTGTCAATGTTTGGGCCGGCAGTGTTGGTGACCGGTTAGGCCCCGCGTTGTTCCACCCAGGCTCAGCCGACAAAGTTGCCATAATTTCGTAGAGAATGTTCTACCTGATCTGTTAGCAGACGTGCCTTTAGCTGTGCGACAAAAGAAGTACTTTATGCATGATGGAACAACTCCTCATTTTAGTGTTAATGTCCGTCGCTTTCTAAATAACAGATTCGGTGATAGATGGATAAGCATAGGTGGAGTAATTGCCTGACCTCCACGCTCTCCGAAGCTAAACTGAGTGGACTTTAATTTGTGGGTGCAATTGAAAGTTCTTGTGTATCGTACACCACTACAAGATGTTCATAGTCTCCGTGCCCGTATTATGGAAGGCTACGAAACCATACGCAATACTCCAGGGATGCATTAGCACATCCGAGATCAGTACGGCGGCGGGTTGAAGCATGTATGAATGCTCACGGAGGGTATATTGAACATCTCCAGTGAGAGAGAGTAACTTGTGATATGCTGGTATGTTCTGTTATAGTCAGTTTCCCGTGTTTAATGAGTTGGGGACAATGTTTCCGGACCCACGTTTATATAACATAATTTCTTCGCCTGTGTGTAAGGAACGTGTCCTACCGTACATTTTTGTTATAACTGGTATGTACCTGTATGCAAAGTCCTTCAAGTATTAAAAAACCTAATATTTTTATTATCATGTAATGTTTGATTACCAAGTTTGTGACCGTGTATTTTGCTTCTTCAGTCCTTCTACTTGCCCTACCTGCCACGACTATCAACACACAGTAGTCACTCTCGTATACTTTCACCAAATACTACAGCGACGGAGGATAACCTCAAGTTCGAAGTAATGGAGAATGTTCTCCGTGAAAATGAGAAATATCTGTTATTAAATAGCTCGAAAGCAAACTTGAACCCTTAGAAGTCCTGAAACCTCTCCGGAATCAGACTAGCTGTCAGGATGGCAAAACGATTGTACCGCTGTCACGCGATCAGATCAGACATGGTAGAGCTCGTGGGACGCGTAAGCACTCGAGGAGCGCAATTTTTGGCCACCGCTGCCTTAAACCATCATTTCTTAAATGATGCTCATCATGCCACATGTTCAAAAACAAAAAATGAATTATTTTGCTATGCTAATGAGATTAACAGAATCCTTTCAGCCATTAACCATCCTAAAGTTCACGTCATATTTAGCGCATCCGGAATTCAGTACTACGGCGGACTGAAGCATGCTAACGGAGGGCATTTTTAACAAGAGTTTCGTTTGGTATGCTTATATGTTCCGTTCTTGTGTGCTTTCCCCGATTAATGTACTATGTAGAGCTGTAGAAAATGATTTCTAACATGGAAATAAAGCGCTTCCAGACCCATGTCCATATAACATATTTTCTTCTTCTACGTGTGAGAAATGTGCCCAATGTGTCCTGAATATTATGCTGTACCTTACTGTTGCAACCTGTGTATACGTATTGAGTAAAGAATTGGAATTATAGAGTAATTAATACGTTGCAACTTCGTGAGCGAATGCAAAACGACCTCGACAATGTTGTGAGAAAGCAAATTTAGGTAGTAAGTTTCACCACGGTAAAGTCGTGAGTTTTAATTACTGTTGTTGGTGGAGCAAAAGTACCTCATGTGGAAAATGCTAAGTACCTAGGTGTTGATGTAGGGGAATTCTTTTTTTTTTTTAGGTAATTACACTAACGTGGTTGTAAACAAAGGTTGCAAGTATATGGATACGAGGGTGTTCATGGAATGTAACAGTCTCTGGTAAGACTTTAATTAGCGTGTGGTTCCAAAATATGGGACCCTCACCAGGATTACTTGATTATAGAACTGAAAAAGATCAACAACAAAGCAGACTTGTTCTGGGTGGCTTACAAAGAAAGAGTAATTTTACCATAAGTCTGCAAATTTTAGGCCGGGAAGACTTGGAATCAAAGAGACGAAATGCTCGACAAAGCGATACGTTCCCAGCCGTCAGGAGAGAGATGATTTGGAATAACATAAATAGATAAATACAATTTAATGGATTTAAGAGTAGTAAAAATCATAATCTATATATAAATAAATGTCGTTGTTTGTATGTATGTATGTATGTATGTATGTATGTATGTATGTATGTATGTGTGGATGTATTACATCTCCTCCTAAACCACTGGAGCGATTTCAACCAAACGTGGTACACTTACGACTTAGTATCAGAAGACAAACCGTGTGGGGGTAAGACACCCCAAGTACCCATAAGGGCGGGGGGCGGGGGCAAGAGGGGTAACATATATACAATATTCGAAAGTAGTGTCGAATTCATACTTTTAATGGTCGCTGAGACGAATACTGACACTCCGTAATATTTTAAGTCCAAACCGCGTGGGGTAAGAAACCTTTAGGGGCGGGGAGGCAGGGCGGTCACATTTAAAAATATGCGAAAATAGTGTCGAATCCATCGTTTTCGGATTCGCTGAGATGAATAGATACTCCGGAATTTTTTCAAGTCCAAATTCAGCCCCCTTCTGGATGGGGGAGAGGGGGGAGTGATATATCAAAGTAATAAGAAATAGTGCCGAATCCATCCTTTTCGGGGTCGCTGAGATGAATAGTGACATTCCGGATTTCTTTCGTTAAACCGCGTGGGGTAAGACACCCCATGTACCCATAAGGGCGGGGGGCGGGGGCAAGAGGGGTAACATATATACAATATTCGAAAGTAGTGTCGAATTCATACTTTTAATGGTCGCTGAGATGAATGGTGACATTCCGGAATTTTTTTAAGTCCAAGTACTTCCCCCTTTGGGGTGAGTGGCGAGGGGGGAGTGATGTACCAAAATAACCGAAAATGGTGTCGAATCCATCCTTTTTCGGAGTCGCTGAGATTAATATTGATACTCCGGATTTCTTTTGACAAACTGCATGGAGGTAAGACACCCCACGTACCCATTTCGGCGGGGGGAGGGGCGAGGAGTGTGACATATGAAATATTCGAAAACAGTGTCGAATTCGTACTTTTCGTGGTCGCTGAGATGAATAGTGACACTCTGGAAGTTTTTAAGTACAAGTTCAGCCCCCTTGGGGTGGGAGGCGAGGGGGTTGTGATATAAGAAAATTAACGAAAATAGTGTCGAATCCATACTTTTCGGGGTCGCCAAGGTTAATAGTGACACTGCGGATATTTTAAAGTCCATGTTCAGCCCCATTTGGGGTGGGGTCGACGGGGAAGTGATATATCAAAATGACCGAAAATAGTGTCGAATCCATCCTTTTCGGGATGGCTGAGGTGCATAGTTACACTCCGGATTTGTTTTGACAAACCGGGTGGTGGTAAGACACCCCATGTACCCATTGCGGATGGGGGCGAGGAGATGATATATGAAATATTCGTAAATAGTGTGGAATCCATACTTTTCGTTGTCACTGAGATGAATAGTGACAATCTGAATATTTTTAAAGTCCAAGTTCGACCCCCTTTGGGGTGGGGGCGGGGGAGTGTTATATACAATTAATCGAAAATAGTGTCGAATATATAGTTTTCGTGGTCGCCACGGTGAATATTGGCTCTCCTGATTTTTAGAATCAAGGGGCGGGGGGGGGGAGGCTAGTGAAGTGGGATACAAATATCATCGAAAATACTGTCGAATCCATACTTTTCGGGTTTGCTGAGATTAATAGTGACACTCCGGAATTTTTAAAGTCCAAGTTCTGCCCTCTTTGGGGTTCGGGGGCGAGGGTGGAAATGATATATCAAAATAACCGAAAATGGTCTCGAATCCATACTTTTCGTGGTCGCTGAGATGAATAGAGACACTCTGAAATTTTCAAAATCCAAGTTCAGCTCCCTTTGGGGTGGGGGGCGAGGGTGGAGTGATATATCAAAATGACCGAAAGTAGTGTCGAATCCATCCTTTTCGGGGTCGCTGAGATGAGTACTGACACTCCGGATTTCTTCTAACAAACCGCGTGGCGATAAGACACCCCACGTAGCAACTGGGGCGGAGGGGGTGCGAGGGGGAGACTTTAAAATATTCGAAAATAGTGTCAAATCCATACTTTTCGTGGTCGCTGAAATGAATAGTAACAATCTGAATATTTTATAAGTCCACGTTCAGCCTCCTTTGGGGTGGGGACGGGGGGAGTGATATGTAAAATAAATCGAAAATAATGTCAAACATATTGTTTTCGGGGTCGGCAAGGTGAATTTTGGAACTGCGGATTTTTAGTATCAGGAGAAAAACCGCGTGGGTTTAAGGCACCCCAGGAATTGTTAGGGGTGGGGGCGAGGGTGTGAGATATAAATATCATCAAAAATATTGTCGAATCCACACGTTTAGGGGTCGCTGAGATGAATATCGATACACCGGAATTTTTCCAAGTCAAAATTCAGCCCCCTTTTGGGTAGGGGGAGAGGGAATGTGATATATCAAAGTAATAGGAAATAGTGTCGAATCAATCCTTTTCGGGGTCGCTGAGATGAATAGTGACACTCCGGATTTCTTTTGACAAACCGCGTGGGGGTAAGACACCCCATGTACCCATAGGTGCGGGGGAGCGCAAGGGGTGTGACACATAAAATATTCGAAAATAGTGTCGAATCCATACTTCTTATGGTCCCTGAGATGAATAGTGACATTCCGGAAGTCTTTAAAATCAAAGTTCAGCCCCCTTTGGGTGGGGGACGAGGGGGGAGTGATACATAAAATTAATCGGAAATAGTGTGAGTACATACATTTTCGGGGTCGCCAAGGTGAATAGTGGCACTCCGGATCTTAAGTGTTAGGAGAAAACCACGTGGGCGTTAGGCACCCCAGGAACCCTTAGGGGCGTGGGGCGAGGGGGTAAGATATAAATATCACCGAAAATAGTGTCGAATACATACTTTCCGGATTCGTTGAGATGAATAGTGTACTCCGGAATTCTTCAAAGTCCAAATTCAGCCCCCTCTTGGGTGGGGGGCGAGGGGGAGTGATATATCAAAATATTAGAAAATGGTGTCGAATCCATCCTTTTAGGGGTCGCTGAGATGAGTAGTGACACTGCGGATTTCTTCTAACAAACTGCGTGGGGGTAAGACACCCCATGTACCAATTGGGGCGGAGGGAGGGGGCGAGGGGGAGACTTAAACAATATTCGAAAATAGTGTCAAATCCATACTTTTCGTGGTCGCTGCGATGAATAGTGACAATCTGAATATTTTTAAAGTCCAATTTAAGCCTCCTTTGGGCTGGGGGTGGGGGGAGTGATATATAAAATGAATCGAAAATAATGTCAAATACATAGTTTTCGGGGTCGCCAAGGTGAATATTGGCACTCCGGATTTTTAGTATCAGGAGAAAAACCGCGTGGGTTTAAGGCACCACAGGAACCGTTAGGGGAAGCGGGCGAGCGGTGTGGGATAAAAATATCATCAAAAATAGTGTCGAATCCACACTTTTAGTGGGTCGCTGAGATGAATAGTGACAATCTGAATATTTTTAAAAACCAAGTTCATCCTCCTGTGGGGAATCGAAAAGAAATGTCAAATGCATAGTTTTCGGGGTCGCCAAGGTGAATATTGGCACTCCCGAGTTTTATTATCAGTAGAAAAACCGCGTGGGTATAAGGCACCACAGGAACCGTTAGGGTAAGGGGGGTGAGATATAAATATAATCAAAAATAGTGTCGAGTCCACACTTTTAGGGGTCGCTGAGATGAATAGTGACATTCCAGAATTTTTTATATTCAAGTTCGCCCCTTTCGGGGTGGCGGCGATGGGGGAGTGATATAAAAATAATCGAAAACAGTGTCGAATCCATACTTTTCGGGGTCGCAAAGATTATTATTATTTTATTATTGTTTTGGAAAGTATCAAATACTTCCAAGTCAATTGTAGCATCCACAGTAACAAGGTTTTACTAAAACTTGAAATCAGATACATCGAAATAACTATAAAACTACATAAAAGGTGGTAATATCAACATCTCTAAAATAAATCAATAAGCATCCATCCACTTCACACTTAACTAACTGGTAATACAAATACTAAAGGTAAACATTCAAACGCTACCCGGGAAACGCCGGGTACTACAACTAGTATGAGGATAAAGCTCGAATTCGGGAGGATAAATTAGGACAAGTACTTGTTTCTAGGAATAGATATTAGGGATTGGACGTTTACCTTGTGAGATGTTCGATCATTTCCAACTTCCTTGAAATAATTTTTAAAATGTTAGGCAAATAACTGACAGAAAATCCAACCCGTGGAACAACTTCAACTCTTAATCGTTAACTGCAGCAATTGCTGCAAAAGCAACAACTATGGGAATAATATTACCTCATCAGTACGATAATTCCCTTGTGTGCAGGTCAGTAGTGATTGACGACAATGATGTGTCTTCAATCAAAACGATCTAACATCTTGTAATTTATTATGACATATTCTAGCACTGTGTATATTTGGGAAACACAGCAGTCATAAAATGTTGACGATTGGTGATATTTACATAATGTTTCTTAGAAAATAAACTTGCATTTTGACTTAATTAGTTATTACAGATTCCGAAGGGAAGGAGTGTTTATATAAAAAATAATTATTTAAGATGTTCAAACGATAGCCACTGAACATCAGCTCCCTACAAGTTTATAGATATCGATATCATTTTCTTAATTGACGACAAAGTAAAAAGTTGTGGTTAACATAAATATGTGGGAGTAAGTTAGAAGAGTACCGCAAAGAAGAGATTTTGTCGAGATTATTGCGTTATTAAGTAAGATTAAATTATAGCCACCTAACATCACTTGTGTCCAAATCTCCAATTTTACGAGTCATTGAACAACGAAATGAGTTTCTATTGACATGGGACAAAGAAAGGCTTTGTTGGTGAGAAGGAAGTAAAGGAGCAAAGGAATGGAACACATTTTAATGACACTATTAAGGATAAATCGGAAACTTTGTGGTACGACAGACATAGGATGAACGGATTGAGGAATATAGTGGGCTTTGAAACATTCACCTGCTAACTGATATTTAAGAAATCGCTTCTGCACCACAATGCCATCAGTTAGCTGTTTAATTGCACCAATGAAAACTAACGGGAAATATACACAAATTATTATTATTATTATTATTATTATTATTATTATTATTATTATTATTATTATTATTATTATTATTATTATTATTATTATTATTATTATTATTATTATTATTATTATTATTATTGTACCGGCTGGTACACATCTAAGCCGCACATTTGAATTTTCCGCTTTAAAGTACTCCTCTACAGGAGAAACTCTAAACTTTAATGACTGTATCAACTCATAAGTTTTCTCAGAAGATGTCACTACCGTAAATTTTGTGATTACGAAGTTGTCAGTACTGTGTGGAGTTCAACTTGTTTTGTTTTCTATTGATCAAGAAGTGTGGACATTCTCTGATAGATGTCTATACAAAAAACTATGACCATGCAACCTGGTGCGAAGGGGAAGAACTTTATTTGAAGAAATTTTGTATTCATAATTTTGTTCTTTACTAAATTTCGTTCTTTCATTTGTGGGTTGACAATATAAATCTTTTCTTTCCAGAATTTCTGTAATTAATTTTTGACCAATCGTGTCTTTCCTCTTCGATTTTGATGTGTAACTGTAAGCTACCCAATAAAAGCCGGTGGGTGTGTCTTAATCATTCATGGAAGGTCTCGAATCTTCCCCGAGAGTATTAAAACGGCTGATTTTCCTATCTCTCTGCCACTTCTTCAACATCTAGCGTAGTGTATGGACGTATAGCTGGGGGGGGGGCCTCTTCCTTCGGACAGCAGCTCTTCACAAAGGTAATGGCCGTTTAACATCTTTATTTTCTTGCTGGCTCAGCAGTTTAACCCTCGGGGAAGGTCCGAAACCTTTTTGATGTAACCTATCTGTCCCAAAATGTAACATTTGCCGTTTTGATGTAAAATGTTCATATAACTTTAACTGAAATTCGGGGATAGAGAGAGCTTTACCCTCTCAAGCTCCCCTTCATTTTGAATTCGAGGTGATTACGTTTTCGTAACCGTTCTTCTACTCTTCTGTAATATATTAAATTTATTCTGTATACGAGTCACCTCCATAGTTTGGGAATAGCCCCTGCTTCATCGGCCTAGTGCCTCTTAGGTTTTAAGAAGTTTCATGTAGGAGTGCATATTCACGCCTCCATTCAGTCATGCATTTTGGGCCATTAACTTAACCTATTATTTTCCTACTAAGGCCAATTAGGTTGGGTACAAGATACCTCTGTTTCTTTGTAAGTGTGGCTTGAGGGCAGTTAATAGTAAAGTCCGTGGTGGCCTTTGATAAGCTCAGAAAATTGAGAGCTAGTCAGCTCTTTTATTTGTGGTGAAAGCGCCTCAGAGAGGGTTGATATTCGAAGGTGGGAGCAAGTGCTCCATGTTATTAGGGGTTTTCTGCCCTTTGGTAAATATGTGTTTCGGAACTGAGACTCAGAAAATGTAAAGTGAAGGCTTGAAGCCTAAGTTCTGTTGTACCACCAATCTTGTCGTTCCTAGACTTAAATTTTGTTACTGGTATTGTACCTGATTTGACTTGTTGTTACTTGTTAAAATCTGAAGTTTTATGTGAAAATTGTTTTGCTATTTTTGAAAACATAACCTTTAATGTCATTTTAAACAATATCTCAGCTTTATAGTTAGACCCATTCCAGCCTGTACCTTCTTTCACCTCTGCATTCCACGGGTATCCCCGTAACAATTATTATTATTATTATTATTATTATTATTATTATTATTATTATTATTATTATTATTATTATTATTATTATTATTATTATTAATTCTATCCCATTGTAGCGGGGGTATACATCTGACTCTTACTGAGAAAGCCGAATTTGATTCTTGCCTTGTCCAATAATTTTAATACAACATTGTGGTCTCCACGGTATTCACTGAACCTTGCGAGTCCAAATGAGACGCTGCCTGATTGGAGAGGCAGTAACTTGGTCATGATATCCAATAAATAATCTTGAATATGTGGTCATTCATGTGACCCTCCAATATTTTGAGAACAACTGACTGGACAGGAACCGGTTTGACAGGCTAGACCAATCAAAGTACTGTTCTTGCTACTCAATTCGGCTATTCTTCTTCATACTCTTCTCATTTTTGCTGTTTTCATAATGTAACCTATTTATAACGTGACTAACGGGCAGACTGAAATTTCTGATAACATGTATTCCCCCGAAGACTGTGGCCAACATGTGATGAGTTGGTAAGATTTGGTCAAAAAGAGACTCATAACTAGACGAATAAGTTTGAGTACTGTCTTTAAAAGTAGGAAAGGTCACAATATGAAGATAAAGTTGGAATTCAAGAGGATACTTCGGGGCAAATATTCGTTTATATGAAAGGGAGTTATCCCATCGTCGCCATGAGACGGTGCGACGTAAAGCAAGTAGCAAAAGAAAAAAATAGTAGGGGAGTTAGGGATTGGAATAACTTACCAAGGGAGATGTTCAATGAAATGTCATTGCAATCATTTAAGAAAAGGCTAGGAAAACAACTGATAGGAAATCTGCCAACTGGGCGACTGCCCCTAATTCAGATGTGTAGTGATTGATTGAAGGAGGCTGCATATACCCGTTATTGTTCGTTATTTGTTATTATAATGGTGCTTTCCGTGTTTAAATGCTAACCAGATACAAGTTTGAAAATATATTTTCTAAACAACCATCTAGATTATCGTCTACTAGAGGCTTTCCCAAACTTGTTGTGTCCAAGGCCCCCTCACCATATCTCATTCATATTTAAGAAACCATAGCCACAACACATAATTCTGAATTCAGTGAACAAAAAACAGAATTTTGTAGTGTTACCGTTTTCGATTGTATTCGTACAATTTATGACTAATATTTGCTTTCCTTTCCAAGTAACTTCATTTACATAAAGATACTGTATATACATATAAATGATAACACAATGTACCACATGTATATATAAAAGTCTGGATTTGGAAATTTACTTAAGAAAATTCACTTGGTGCTGTTGTTGGATGAAAGGGACTGATTGTGTTGTTTTCCAAACACGAGGCGTTTTAAAAGCGTAGCCACTCTAACCGAAGATCAGCCTCTACATTAGTTCCGTTTGTGTACTTCGTTTCCAATTGTGAGAGAGCAGAAAAATGTACACTCACACAGGTACAGTATATTGTCAAGAACGGCAATAAACGCAGTATTTACTTTGTGGAAACTGTAGAGTATAGGGGATGTCATGGAACCAAAAGTCGATCAGAGACGTGGACCTGTGAAATTAGTCGTTCACAAGATACTGGCAACTTGTATAATTTTTCGGCAAAGAATTACCTATGCTGTATCTTAAGTTACACAACAGTGAAGATACAGTTCTTAAATTTAGAATAATGATCTATGAATTTGTGTGTGTACAATAAAATTTCATTTTTTAAGTACTTAGAACTTACCTCATTGTTGCAGACCCCATGGATCACCATCACGGCCACCCTGGGTTCCGTGAACCACAGTTTGGTAATTGAAGGTCTACTTTATTCGTATAAACAGTCTTAATTTAATTCGTTATTGCTGACCTCATTCGAAAGCATCATTTATTAAGTAGCAGCGATATAGACAATAATTAATACTCGAATAATAATAATAATAATAATAATAATAATAATAATAATAATAATAATAATAATAATAATAATAATAATAATAATGTACAATGAAGAGTGCTTGACCCGCCATGCAAAGATCAGTCACTATAATACAGTAATCAAGCCCGAAGTCATATGCCAGCGAGACACTTAACACTAAACGGGAAAGGTGACCTAGAAAACATTTTAAAAGAAGAAAAAAGAATCCTGAGGAAAATTCTCGGCCCCCAAAAGAACAGAATATGGTTATAGACTGAGGTCACGCAAAAGTGACAGAAGAGCGTTCCAACATTGCAGGAGACTTCAGCAAAAGACGTCTGAAATTATAACGGCACGTCCGCATACTTCCGGCAAGTAGACTGACACACAAGGTTCTCACCTACATAGAACATCTAAAAAATATTCCACGAGTACTGGAAGTGCAGAAAGATCTGGAAAAGGCTCATATGAACTCAACTGACACCGAGGATAGAAACCTCTATAGAAAAAAAAATGGATGGAAAGTTCAACCAGAGAACGAGGTGAAAAAGGAGACTGGAGCAAAGTGGACAGAAGAACGAAAAAGGATCCACGGAGAAAGGATGAGGGATGAGAGCTGTTTGGCAACTAAGAAAACAGAATCGTTAGAGCTTTGCGTGCTCCATTGGGTCATTACGCACATAATAATAATAATAATAATAATAATAATAATAATAATAATAATAATAATAATAATAATAATAATAATAATAATAATTTTTTCGTTGTACATCTTCATTCTACACTGTTTTGCCTTTCAGCCTTGTCCAAATAACATTAATAATAAGAAGAATAAGCGAAAAAGAAGAAGTACGACGATGACGACAACAACACGAAATGGGAATATGGCTGTTTTAATTAGTTAAGGCAAAGAAGTAAATAATATGTCAGTCAATAATAAATTAATTAATACGTTTTTAAGTAAATAAATAATGTATGCAAAAGATCAAGAAATAACATAATGTATAGTTCTTTGCCTTTAATGATACTATACATTATTTCAAATTGCTCATTGCAATGTTAAGTTCCTCTATGCCGGACTGTAGATATTTTACCATCCAATTAACTTTAGTGCAGAATTGCACATGTAGAATATAGCGAGCTTTGTTTTCAACTTTGTGCTTCAAATTAGAAATCTGTTCTTCTTTGCTGCTACGGCGGCAACAGGTTTCCGGAGCTAATCCTTGAAATCAGCCAAGAGCCGACAGACAGAAGCAGCCGGGGCTTACACTTAGTGAAGCCTTGAAAACACGCCCAGGAAGTGATCGAGAGCAGAAGAAGATCTCGTCAGTCTTCCTGTGTTTCTTATTTCTAGATTTGTTTCGGCAACATTCACTTATTTGTTTGCTCCCTCCTGGGCTAAATAAATGACTTCATTCTTTCAAACAATGTTCTTCTTTTTTCTTTAGCAGAAGCCTGTTTTAATGAATGGCACAGTTCCGAGAAGGAAACTGAAAAAGAGAGAAAATATTCTTTCTTTACTAACAGGAAGGAGCAAATGTCTGAAGAAATATTTGCTCTTCTTACTTAAATGAATCTATATAACAAAAGTGCATGCTTTCTGAAAACTAACGACAAGGTTATCAGATGGCGTTTGGCAGAGTAAAGCACCAGAAGATCAGATCACCGGCATTTTAAGAATAACAGTCTTGAATTACAATCTGTAAATGATTGTTAAGCTGTATTTCAACCAGTCTCCTTTTGTGAGAACACAGAAGTTGTAAAAATCCCTCCAGCTATAAGAAATATCTGTACATAGTCGGTGTAATTATTACACATACATACGAAATTGAAATCATTAGAAGATGACGATGATAGGAGTCTCGAATGGAGAATGGATCAATAATATTCGCTATGCAAAACAGAATAATTTTTGTAGGCAGTCACAAAAGTTTTCAAGTTCTTAATATAAATATAGATAAAACAGACAAATTATCATTAACAAACAGGGAAATCGGAGGCTCCTTGCATGTGGTATGTTTATAGGTCTACATACATTCCTCAATAGTACTGTATGTATATTCTACCGAACCAATATTGACGAAATGAAGTCAAGGACTGGAGAGACAAATATGGCGGTTAGTAGAGCCCGGATTTCCATGCAAATGCATGTTTTTAAATAAGCTAGTTACACTTCTCAAACTTTGCAAATATTCGTTTTATGGCTTAATAATTCCAAATAACCGTTCTTTTTCCGCGCATGTTTGCATATTTTGGTCCTTTTAGGAGAAAATTCATGCATAATGCATATTTGGAAGATTTTGGATTGAATAGCAAATATTTGGACGTTAAATATTTCATAATATGACTCTTCTTTTGACTTTGGCGCATATATATTGTTAACTTATATGATAGTGCATTTCCTGAATGTTAGTTTGCGGAATTTGGGACAATTTTTCCTCGTTACAATATGTCTATTACTGAGAGACGGAGAAATGCATTCCTGGCATCCTATGTGACGGTAGCCTACATACGGTAGAGGTCCTATAATCCAATTAACCAAACACTTTCTTGTTTGTTGCTTGAGTAAACAATGACGTAAGTCGTAAGGCCCCACGTCGATCTCTAATTCTTAGGAATAAGGTGTCCCAATTTTACAGTTATACATTGCTATGAATTGAATCGTAAATTGTGCTTTACTCATCGACGGCTCATTTTTTCGTCTATGTTACGCGAATAAAACAAAACATGTATCACACTTCTTTGACGCCGCGTTACTGATATAGCAGCTTACAAACTCTGGTTTTGCATTCAACCCTCTTCCGTTGTTATCCTGGAATTTCCTACCCGGAGCTCTCACTCCTCACACGTCTTTGATATCGCAGCAGTCAATCGTTACCAGTTATTGAGGACAGTCAAAAGTGTCTCCAATCAATGCAGTAGCTGCGGCAGCTAGAGATAGGTTGAACAAATTAATTCGTTCAAATCCTCATTTTCAATTCGTCAAGCTTATAAAAGACGTATTGTGGTGAAAATGCAAAAGACGTACAATTTGACCTCACTTTGTTCCAAATGTCTTCATTTTTTTTTTTGCTAGTTGTTTTATGTCGCACTGTCACAGACAGGTCTTACGGCGACGATGGGATTCGAACCTACTATCTCCCGAATACTGGATACTGGCCGCACTTAAGCGACTGCAGCTATCGAGCTCGGTTGTTGGTTGTCTTCATTTAAGTAAGCATCTGTCACTTCTTGTGACGTTGAAAGATCATTTTATTTGTTGAAGAATTTGCTGACAGATAAACGGATGAGTTTAGATCAAGACAATTTGGAGAAATTACGGTAATTTTTGTACAATGTTTTGATAGTGGTCCGCCTCTGTGGTGTAGTGGTTAGCGTGATTAGCTGCCACCCCCGGAGGCCCGGGTTTGATTCCCGGCTCTGCCACGAAATTTGAAAAGTGGTACGAGGGCTGGAACGGGGTCCATTCAGCCTCGGGAGGTCAACTGAGTAGAGGTGGGTTCGATTCCCACCTCAGCCATCCTCGAAGTGGTTTTCCGTGGTTTCCCACTTCTCCTCCAGGCAAATGCCGGGATGGTACCTAACTTAAGGCCACGGCCGCTTCCTTCCCTCTTCCTTGCCTATCCCCTCCAATCTTCCCATCTCTCCACAAGGCCCCTGTTCAGCATAGCAGGTGAGGCCGCCTGGGCGACGTACTGGTCATACTCCCCAGTTGTATCCCCCGACCAAGAGTCTGAAGCTCCAGGACACTCCCCTTGAGGCGGTAGAGGTGGGATCCCCCGCTAAGTCCGAGGGAAAAACCGAACCTGGAGGGTAAACAGATGATGATGATGATGGATGTTTTGATAGTGCATATTTTTCACTTTATTGTGCATGTTTTGCTATATGATAGTGCATGAATGCATGCATATTTTTAGATTTGATAGTGCATGGAAATCCGGGCTCTAGCGATTAGGTAAGTTTAAAATGTACACAGCTGGCGAAGAGGTCCTGTAGGCCTACACCTATTTCCTATCTAATGCATATTTGAATGCAAATGTGCCTGTTAAACTAGTAGGATGTCAGTACGTGTTCTTCCAAAATCTCTGCAGAGACAGATATGGCACCATTTTCTCATAGCCTACGTGCTTTGAGGAGTACCACCAATGTCACTTCTCGGAAAGCGTGACGAACAGTAGCTTTTAAGTCATCATTGGAAACATATCGGCGGTGGCCAAGGTAACGGCGCATGTCCAATGAAACGATGCGGGAACGTTTCGTCAAACCAGTCTCGGATGGTACCTCGAATCCGAGTATTACCAACACAATTATCACGCACATGTTTCTTTTGAAAAGGGAGAAACAGGTGCCCTGGTACCTTTCGACCACTCTGTACACAGGAAAATCATCATTCAAGGATATTGACGGTGACTTGGACAGATCATGTCACAAAACCTGATATTCTCCAGAGAATAGGAAGGAAAAGCACTGTCTGGTAGAAATACGTAGGTCGCATTATGAGGAATAAAAGCTGAAGTAACCCAGCTGTTCCTGAAGTGGTACGTCCATGTCCTCATACGGTTGCATGTTTACGTGATTTTCATGCCATGATCATAGCCATGGGACCTCCGCAACGCCGACGTGACTTTTTATTTCGAAAATCCCACGTGCATTGGCTTGTGTTAGAACTATGCATGATATGGTGAGATAGCAGTGGCGAAACTGCTCAGCTATCATTTCATTTCGGACAGTCTCTCTGGTTAAGTTAATTTTCCTGGGTGAACACTAATAATTATGACAACGCAGCATGTCAAGATTCTTACCCTGTCTTAAAAATGTCGGCTGTTTCAACCGGAATCGAAGCTATAAACTTGCTATCGTAAGTCTGGCGCTCCGCTACTGATACAGTGAAGTAAGGTAACAATGTTTCTCCTTACATTGAAACATACTTCGTTTGAGTTAAATTAATCGTGAACGAATATATAAAACGAAAGCCTTGTATGCTTCAACATCCGGTCGATAAAAAGCGTTTCAATGGGGTAGTTTTTTTACTATTTAGTGTAGTGAAGCAGTTTTGACGTTCAATATTTTGAAATCAAAAAGTAATGAATTTGAATATTGTAAAATTCCACACATTTCTTTGTACAGTGGGTTTCTCGGAAACTAAGAGCTAAAAGCTAATAACATTACGTTGTGATTACATAAGTGTACTGGTATTTTCCGGAAATATGCAAACGAAGAACATTGAATTAGCAGAGAATGATTTTACAAGGGGGCATTCCCTACTCATCACCACCGATTTCGCTCAAATTTATAGAACATGCAGGCCTTGGCTAGAAATGAAAGTATCTGAAGTGGGAACTCCAGATGGCCAATCGTATAGAAAATAAAAATATAAATGTTGACGCGGCTCTCGCACCGTATAAGCCATTTACGTTAGTGCACTCGCCGAGCAGTAGTTGGCGTAGCGGTAAGAGCTCGGACGGGTAATTCGATGGTCGTGGCTTCGACTCGCCGAGTGGAGACTGTTTTTTTTGTCAACTTTTATATTATTCATGTTCCAATTAAGCAAATAGGTGAATAATTCATTTTATTTATTTATACGTCCGCCTATGTGGTGTAGTGGTTAGCGTGATTAGCTGCCACCCTCGGAGGCCCGGGTTCGATTCCCGGCTCTGCCACGAAATCCGAAAAGTGGTACGAGGGCTGGAATGGGGTCCACTCAGCCTCAGGAGGTCAACTGAGTAGAGGTGGGTTCGATTCCCACTGCCTGGGCGATGAACTGGTCATACTCCCTAGTTGTATCCCCCGACCAAGAGTCTGAAGCTCCAGGACACTGCCCTTGAGGCGGTAGAGGTGGGATCCCTCGCTAATTCCGAGGGAAAAACCGAACCTGGAGGGTAAACAGATGATGATGATGATGATTTATACGCAAAAGGCATAGAATAGGTAAAAAAAATTGGGATTTCATTGTCAGAATTTTTTCTTCCTGCGCCAAGAATCTGTTGTTTGTGTACAGCCGCCAGGAGCAACCTTCACTTGTCAGGTGAAAACGAATCTTACAGCGAAATGACTATTCACCTTTATGGCACATTCCCCAAGGAGGAGAATTAGCCAATAAAGGAGAAAAAAGAAGAATTTCTGTTTGAACACGTCGGGAAATTTCGCAACTCCAAATTTTCTACAATTGTGCACTCATTCAAAAAATGACGTCCTATATGCCTTTTGCATATAAATAAATAAATAAATAAATAAATAAATAAATAAATAAATAAATAAATAAATAAATAAATAAATAAATAAATAAATAATAAATAGATAAATTAATTAATTAATTAAAATAAATGAATAATATAAAAATTGAGAAGAAATATTCTCTACACGGGGAGTCGAACTCACGGCCATCGAATTAATACTCCAACCTCTTGCCCCTACAACAACTACCGCTTGGCGCGCGCGCAAACGTAAGTGGCTTATACACTGCGAGAGCCGCGTCAACATTTTTATTTTTATTTTTCATTTCGATACGCTTAGCCATCTGGAGTTCCCACTTTTGGGTACTTTCATTTCTAGCCAAGCCCTGCATGTTCCATAAATTTTAGCGAAATCGGTGGTGACGAGTAGGGAATGCCCCCTTGTTAGACAACAACAAGAAAACAGAATACATGGGTAGTGGGTGCCAAAGAGTGTGAAACGTCGAAGTCCACGAGAAAGACTTCAACATAGGTGGGCATTTAATGTACCACTGTTTCCTGATCTGATCAGATAACACCTTTCCCGATGCACCGAAATTGTGTCATTGCGGCCTGGATGAAGTAGAGACAAGTTGCTGGAGTACTCTGTGACCAAAATATATCCGTTCATTTGAAGTCCGCCGAGGTGTACGAGAGTTTTATGCATCCAGTTTCCCTGTATGGATCCACCAAACCCTCATCGTCATTAAGCTGTGTATGACCGGGCGAGTTGGCCGTGCGGTTAGGAGCGTGCAGCTGTAAGCTCGCATCCAGGAGATAGTGGGTTTGAATTCCACTGTCGGCAGCCCTGAAGATGTTTATCAGTGGTTTTCCATTTTCACACTAGGCAAATACTGGGGCTGTACCTTAATTAAGGCCACGGTCACTTCCTTCTCATTCCTAGGCCTTTCCTGTCCCATCGTCGCCATAAGACCTATCCGTGTCGGTGCGACGTAAAGCAAAATAGCATTAAAAAAGATGTGTTTGCTGCGGTAGAGTTGGGAATCTCACGTCTCGAATATGTCGAAACGAGTGTATCACAGCAATCATCTGGCAGTCACACATGACAAAATATTAAGGCTTCTTTGCACTGGTTAAGGTATGTCACGCGCAAGTGATGACTTAGCAAAGAATGCCTTACGTCTCACACTCAAAAGCCGTAAATTCCGAGGACGAAGTAAGAAATGGTGGCTTAAGCGCTTCACTGATGACATGAAATTTGTGAGAGTTATCATTATCCACACTATCTTCGTAGAACAACATAAGTGGTTATTTCTGACTAAGAAAGTGGATTCCGCACCTAGGTGGGTGAAATGTTAAGAAGACTTTTACTATTCTAACGTTTCACCGACACAGACACGTCTTTGAATTAAGATGGGATATGAATGTATGGAGCGACTGTGTTCTTAGTTAAAGTATTGCCCTGGCATATTCCTGGCGTGAAGACCACGTAAAGCCGTCATCATTGCTGCCTGGAGTGGGGTTTGAACCAACTACCTCCCTAATGCAAGTGGAAAGGCACGTAATCCAAACTGCGTAGCCACTCGTATGCTAAAAAGAAATGTACAAATAGTATTCTCAATGCGCTGGCAACGCCTTTAAATTTACAGAAGTACAATTGTACTATAAAGTGTATGTGCTAAGTGAAACTGAACAGAACTGCAATTAGTGATTAATTTTTGTAAGCAAAATACGACTAACGATAGCAAAGGAATGATAGTAGCAAAATTTTAGAGAGGGGGTGATTGCGGCTGTGATTGAGTACGCATCTGACCAGTTCCTTTCCACTCTTCCTATAGGCAACAGCATGGAGCCCATTAATTTTCCAGAATACTATATTTTCTAATCCTAATTCCTGATAGGCATTTTTCAATTGCAATAATTTCACTTTTCCCGAACTGTAATAATACAATATGACAATGTATATTACCATACAAATTAAAATTCCGTCTTCCCTTTTCAGAGTGGAGTAATGTAATTTCCACCTTCCCTTTACAAAGTGAAGTATTATCCAGGTGATATCAGGTAATCGTGGTATCTGTTACTTGTTGCATATGTCTGAGAATCCTGCGCGACAACTCTTATTTGAGTCTGCATGTGTACCAAAAAGGTCGTATCCTTTATCTCCTTATTCTGTAATCGCATTAATTGAATAAGACCATTTGGAAGGATTGCCTACGGACAATCTCATATGGTTATCCTGCTATGTTTTGTACTTACTCTCTGGACCTGCGTTATCTGCTGTGAACGTTCATGCTTGTACTCCATACGTTTTAGTGGCACATGAGCCTACCATAACTGGAACAGGGTGTCGGACCATATCGAAGTCGGTATTTAAGTTCAGGGATAATATGGTCGTGCACTATATACTGTATTATCTGATTAGTATAGTCGCATATTATGTGGACTAAAACGGAAAATGACAAATATCTCCCTTAATATTAACTGTATCGAAATATTGTCCGTGATAAAATTTGTGTAAAATATATTTCCATTCTTATACTTCATGCTTTTACCGTAGGGGGAATTAAATGATCTTCTTAATATTCGAAGAAGCTTTGGAAATATTAGATTTATTTAAATGTAATTATATTAAAATTACAGGAAATCTAGTTAATATGTTATAATAACGCACGAATTATAATGTTGGAGATATTCAATAATTTAGATATTTGTGTCAAATCCATTGACGATGACCATCATTTATGTGGAGTGGAAATATTGTTCAGTCACAGGGTAAATATATATATACATATATTTTTGCTAGTTCCTTAACATCGCACAGACACAGATAGATCTTATGGCGACGATGGGACAGGAAAGGAATAGGAATGGGAAGAGAGCGGCCGTGGCCTTAATTAAGGTACAGCCCCAGCATTAGCCTGGTGTGAAAATGGTAAACCTTGGAAAACCATCTTCAGGGCTGCCGAAAGTAGGATTCGAGCCCACTATCTCCCGGATGCGAGCTCACAGCTACGCACCCCTAACCGAACGGCTAACTCGCCCGGTGGGGATAAAGATTTAACTGACCTTATATCTGTGAGTTGTTCAATAACCCGTCATCGTTGGAATAGTACAGCTAGTATATATCTCATAATGCAGACAATTGAACGTGGAATTTTACGAGAAATCCATGTTGAAATCTAATGTCTAAGTAATGGTAATATCTGCTCTTATTTAATCTTGGCTGCTGTGCTGGTCGTGTGAAGCATAATGCTGCGGATGTGTAGCCCTCAAGCAGGAACGAAGTGTAACTAAATTTTCCACCAGCTAGACTCCTCGCCGCTAGCCAATTAACGGATCACCGTCATGGATTTTGCCTGAGAATTTGCTCCTAAAGAACGTGCTACACATATTTATCTACCCGTGGCCAAGAGAGGGTGCAGTCAAAGAACAGCCAGTTAGTTCTAACTGTTCTTCTCTATGAAATCTTCTTTTTCTTCTTTATCCGTTTACTCTCCAGGGTCGGTTTTACCCTCGGACTCAGCGAGGGACCCCACCTCTACTGTCTCAAGGGTAGTGCCCTGGAGCTTCAGGCTCTGGATCGCGGGATACAACTGGGGAGGATGACCAGTACCTCGCCCAGGTGGCCTCACCTGCTATGCTGAACAGGAGCATTGAGGGGGGATGGGAAGTAATAGACAAGGAAGAGGGAAGGAAGTGGCCGTGGCCTTAAATTAGGTACCATCCCGGCATTTGCCTGGAGGAGAAGTGAGAAACCACGTAAAACCACTTTCAGGATGGCTGAGGTTGGAATCGAACCCACCTCTACTCAGTTGACTTCCCGAGGCTGGGTGAACCCCGTTCCAGCCCTCGTACCACTTTTCAAATTTCGTGGCAGAGCCGAGAATCGAACCCGGGCCTCCGGGATTGGCAGCTAATCACACTAATCACTACACAACAGAGGCGGACTCTATGCAATATTAGCAATCTTTAAGACCAAACGCAGTAATTTTGCCTATTATGTGCATGATAGTGACGATTTATTGTGGAAATAGCCTAAATGTATTCGGAATGTTTCAACTTTGCTATACGGGAGTGAAGGATGGGTGGACTCGGAAAACCTTATTCATAAGTTAGATGGAATTGACATGAATGTAGCGAGAATGATTGCTGGTATAAACATGTGCGAACAATGGCAGTATGGTACTCGGAATGAGGAGATAAAGGGCAAGTAAAGACTAAACTCAGTAGATGGAGCTACACGTACAAACTGGCTTCGGTTGTAGGGTGATGTCAGGCGAATGAATATATATATAAGTTATCTACCCGTAGAAGGATAATGGACTCAGCCGTGGAGTGTAATACGAGAGAAGGAGACCAAATCGACGATTATTCACTAGATTAATGAAATGGAAATGAAATGGCGTAAGACTTTTAGTGCTGGGAGTATCCGAGGACAAGTTCTGCTCAACAGATGCAGGTCTTTTTATTTGACTCCCGGAGGCCACCTGCGCGTTGTGATGAGGATGAAATGATGATGAAGACGACATATACACCCGCCCCCGTGCCACTGAAATTAACCAATTATGGTTAAATTTCCAGACCCTGCGGGGAATCGAATCCGGGACCACTGTGTCCAAAGGCCAGCACGCTAACCATTTAGCCATGGAGCCCGACCCTATTTTTAATGATTTAATGGTAAGAGATATGAAACTAAGGAGCAGATCTAGTTGGAAGCATAGGATTGTGGGAAAGTTTTGTTAATTCATTCAGGCTTGCAGATTGAACGCTGAAAGGCATAGAGCTAACAGTCTACAATGAAGATGTATGTATGTATGTATGTATGTATGTATGTATGTATGTATGTATGTATGTATGTATGTATGTATGTATGTGTATGTATGTATGTATGTATGTATGTATGTATGTATGTATGTATGTATGTATGTATGTATGTATGTACGTGTGTATGTACGTATGAATGTTTAAACATGTTATAACGAAGTGAGACTATAAGACCTACTTGTCAGTAAAATCAGGAAAGCAGCCTAGAAGCTTGGCGGGCTCATTTATTTCCAAAAATACGACCATATATTGCAAGCCATTATCGTACATCGGTTACCTTACAAAAAATGTACACGAAAGCAAATTCCATTTGAATACGATGAAAGCTACAAAGGAAGTGAGCCACTATTGGGCAGGCAGATTCTAACATGCCAACCATCGGGTTACCATTTTATTCTCCCTCCCGCTCGACACTCTCAAGGCATACAGCCAACCGCTAAATTGATAAATAATGGTATAAATCGGCATATAAAACACAGTTATTGAGTTTTAATATTTGATAACTGAAATTGAAACTCAGGGCTTAAATTTAAGGCAATACCCAAGGTTATCGCGCGATGTATATTTGTTAATGATGATGATGATAAAAGTAATCCATCATAAGCACGTATGACGTACCGAACTAGCACACATTCTGTTTCCTAAGGAATTATTCCGCGTGAGTCAGCCGCGTCTGACGTTTCTGCTTTTACGCATCCCAACGAACGTCCGTGGGGTTATGGTCGATTTTCCCTTGACGTATACCAAGCTACAGACGGCCTACACATAACTGTATGAATTAAGCCATGGATCTGTATAAAGTTAGCTGCACAGATTGTAGATTTGTGTTTCATGGCCATCCATCAATACTTCACATCACAGCCTACACGTTTGCTAGGTAACATCGCAGTACATATTTTACTGAAAGGCATACAACGTATTGTAAAGCTCCTAACTAACAGACTATCTTTTGAAACATATAAAACTGCATTTAAATTGATAGAATTCGAATATCTGCATTTAAAATGAAAATTATGAAAATTAACATTCACTAAATGAAATACACAATCGTTGAACCCTGGACTCACACTTACTTCTTACCTGCTTACTTACACATACGTTATTTGAAGGGCGCCAGCTACCACTCAGCGCAGCAATAATAGAATGAGATCTTGACTATCTCTAGGGTGTGGGGTAATAAGCTTACTTTTGACAACATACCATATAAGTTCTGGGAAAAGGAGATTGGCGTTCGGTTTCCCCATCTAATTTGAGGTTAGCTAATTCTGTCATTGAAATAATACTATGAACTCATTTGATAGAACAAAATATATTCTTTAAATAATATATAAAAGTAGTGAGTCATGTTCCGATAAAACAGATGAGAATATGAAATTATGACATTGCAACTGAAAGAAACTAGGCATGAATTTGAATTCTTCTTGACCGGACATTTAACAATTTATACAAAATATATCCCTCCTGTTTCACTTGACTGTACCTTCAACACTTTGAGTGTAATTACGCCGTATTCCTTAAATCTGGTGTTTACTGTAGATGTGTCACGCCTAATTTGGAGATGTATCCATGTGACTGCTTCTTCTCCATATCATATATTTTCTTGGTAAATCTGTATGGTATTCAACTAAGTGACCGACCAACTTTCGCCTCGCTCTCTCAATGACCAAAGACTAATGGTTCACTGAGTCTTCTCCATCTCGTTCACACAATGGTCAACTGTGGCCTCTGCTTCCAGGAGAATAATGACTGTCCACTTATCCATTTGACTTCTTCACTGTTCAGCTTCCGTTTAACTAATGACTGACGCTACAATATTCAGCAACCTTTTATAGACGTTGCATGGCACACCTACACAATCTCCAGAAATAACAATAATGTACTCCCACCCGCCTCAAACCGTTGCATGTAATAGTGAAATCCCCTGGGGCGGCTGAGTATCTGAGCTCAGTGCTAAATACGCACGATGACGTAGCCATGACGGGGCGATGACAATGCATTTACTCCAGCAGTATTGCACAATATAACGATGCCACATCCAACATCTGATATTTAACAATTCTCACTGTACATGTCTTGAGTGTTATTCTACACATATGTATATACTAGCAATTGTACCCGTGCTTCGCTACGGTATTCCATATTGTATACGGATATCGAAGAAAATTACTGTACATGAAGTTAATAATAATTTTTAAATTGCATGTAAATTGGCGTTATCCGAGAAAAAGCATACGGAGGTCCGCACACGATGTTTCCAATGTAAAGTGCGAGTTGTGGAGTTGTGATGATAACGACAGGTGCACTTGTCTACCACAATTCATCATGTTTTAGAAAGGTTGAATAGGGTGAAATTTGTGTAAGATTTTCACACAGTGCATTACTTTGCAGATACTTATCCGACAGCTTCAAACATAGAATTTGGCTCACGAATGGGTACTGGGTGGGCCAATATTCGTGTAGAATTTGATGATCCCATCTTTCCTATAAGTGATTGAAACCATCAATTGTACGTGTACAAAGTGCAAAATTTAGGTAAATTCAGAAATAGAGAAGAATTTAATGTATAAGGGATAGAGATACGAAAGGTCATAGGACCGAAGTTGTAGATCACTCCAAATTGAACGGAGATTGTGCCATCCGTATTGTGATACGACTTACCGTTTAGCCACGAAATACATCGAAAAGAAGGACTGCACCGTCATTAAAATTGCCTCCATATTTCGATATTTTTCGGGGGTAAAAAGTAAAATGTTTTAACATTTCTTAAATTCTCCGTCGGTTACATGCTAAAATTTGCAAAATTTCAATTTTCTAACTTTTCTGGGAGATCGTGCTACGATCTTGGTATGGGGGAGTGGGTTAAAAATCATGACTTTAAGGAATCTTTTAAGCCCATAAAACCTGTAGGTTCTGGATAAATATCACTGACTGTGTTCTTATGCACGTTTGAAACTCCCAGCATGTACCCCTCAGAGAATTATGAGAAATTGAGATTTTTCTAGGGATCCTGAAGTCATCAGGTTGTCTGGTACCAAGTTTTAAATTTCTAAGATGCCTAGAATGGTTTCACTAATTTACGTCTGTTTTCATTTTTGTGCCTTAATATATATATAGTACAGTGATCGCGCCAAACAGACTTCCATTTATTAGTGTGGATAATATTTTACCCGCTTCCCTAGTGGTTCTAGGGGCGTCTTACTCCCACAGTACGTTTTCCAGGTAGTAAGTCATACTTGAAAGGCATACTGGAACATATACACGTCCATTATCTCGGTCATTTATGACGATTTATTTTTTCACCCGTTCTCACCCCCTATGCGAAAGGGGGCTGAAGTTAGACTTTAAAGATCCGGAATGTTACTATTCATCTCAGCGACCCGGAAAACTATGGATTCGACAGTATATTCGATTACTATTATATCTCACTCATCATTCCCCCACCCTAAAGTGGGCTAAACTTTGAGTTTTAAAAAATCGGAATGTTACTATCCATCTCAGCGACCCCGAAAAGTATGGATTCGACACTACTTTCGATGATTTGTATATTTCAGTCCGCTTGCGCCCCCCCCCCGCCCCTAAGGTTCCTGGGGTGTTTTACTCCCATGCGGTTTGTCTCCTGATACTAAAAATTCGGAGTGTCACTATTCACCTCAGCGACTATGTATTTGACACTATTATTTCTATATATTATTATTTTTATATATCACTCTCCCATCGCCCCCCACCAAGAAGGGGGCTGAACTTGGACTTTAAAAAATTACGGAGTGTCACTGTTCATCTCAGCGACCCCGAAAAGTATGGATTCGACACTATTTTCGATGATTTTTATATCTCAGCCCCTTCACCCCCACCTGCCCCTAAGGGTTCCTGGGCTGTCTTACCTCCACGTGGTTTGTCTCCTGATACTAAAACTCCGGAGTGTACAATTCACCTCGGCGACCCCGAAAACTATGTTCGACACTATTTTCGTTTAATTTTATATATCACTCCCCCTCGCCCCCACCCCAAAAGGGGTTAAACTTTTTAAAAAATCCGGAGTGTCACTATTCATATCAGCGACCCTAACAAGTATGGATTCGACAGTATTTTCGTTAATTTGTTTATCTGACCCCCCGGAACCCCTCCCCTAAGGGTTCCTGGGCTTTCTTACCCCCACGTTGTTTGTCTCCTGATACTAAAAATCCAGAGTATACAATTCACTTCGGCGACCCCCGAAAACTATGTATTCGACATTAGCTCTGCCGTGTAGTCGATAGACTTGTAACTGTGTAGAACATCGGGTAATTCTTGTAAAAGTTGCTTGTTGAAAGAAATGAATGACATGATATATGATAGCAAGAATGAAGAGGATGAAACCCGGCGCCGGCATATATGCCACTCCTCGCGAATAGCTCAAGACTTAACGTCCCGATCCGACGGACGAATCATCATCAACACCGCCATTTGCCCTCACACCATATAAGACCAAAAACAGCTTCCTACGTCCTGGACGTAAACTGGCTCCTTGAATATTGTGTTCTCTACCTATCTTATGTACGTTGCCTAGCGACAGCGACTCTATGCATTTAATCCTGGTGACAGTACGTTGGATTGTCATATCCCAACGCACGTTTTCCGATGGTTTTTCGTTCATAACTCACCAACGAAAGCGAAAATGAAAATTCCGGCTTCGAGGTGCATTCGAACCCCTTTCCATCTACCTATGTTCAAAATTTCAGATCTCTACGTGCTTTAGATATTGCTGGGCATCGCGCACAGACAGACAGACAGACAGACAAACACTTCCTTTTGTAATTATAAGATAGATAGATGCATACATGCAAGCGACAATCATTGCAAAATTGAATTGAATAAGAATGATAATTACAATAATAGTAATAATATCACAGATAAAATAATAATACTGATATAATAATAATAATAATAATAATAATAATAATAATAATAATAATACAGATAAAATAATAAAATAATATAAATACAGATATCATCTGGTAACGGGATTTGAACCGTTACAGTATTTATGATCATTTGATTTTCCCAAAGAGAAATTACCGGTAGCTCTTTTTTTTACAGGTGTACCTACTGAAAATTGATTTAATTTCTAGGAAGAAATGTAAAAATGTGAAGTCAATCCAAATTATTTGGTTTCTCGGGAGTGTTTCTTTCGAAGTAGAAAGTCAGTCTAAATTATTTTTTTGATTTATTTATACACATCGTTGATATTGACACTTATTAGCCACATTCTGCGATAAAAACTATTTTTAAACCTGCATATTAGTCACCTATGATTTCATGGTCTTACTACCTCACAGACCCAGTGTCCAATATATTGGACAAAAAATATTTTTGAAGCAATGGCAACAATTTTTGTTTGTTCTAATATGGCTTAAAAGAATCCCAAGGGGTCTGCTAAGCACCAAACATTTTTTTTTTCGACGCTGGAAGATAATTCGGGACTGAATGGGTTTGGTACTTAATGGGTCATCACTGCACGACTATTGCAAAAACATCTATACGACAGGTATTTACACAATACAACAAACTGTTATACGGTTATGTAAAATGCACGTGCCGATCGTAAGCTTTCAATTGGTTATGAAATTATCCCTAAAAGCGATGGCATACTGAGAGTAAACGTGTGTGACTTTGTGAAGCGGGACGTAGTTTTACACCAAATAAGCTTTCTGATAAAACGAAGGCAAGCGTGGCCGTGGCATAGTGGAATGACCACAGACGTATTGACGCATGTTGCGTTGCTAGGTGGGTTTGAATCCCACGAGCAACAAGTACTTTTATTCACATTTTAAACTATGAGGCTCAAATAAGGGGCCATTCGTGCCCCATTCCACCAATAGCATGCATGTTGAATGTGTAGTGACCTGACAGTTGGTGTAGCCTAGCAGTCCTGCTCATTTCTTCGCTATGTATTCAGCATGCTTCTCATCTACGGCCAAGCAAGACAGAATACACAGGAAACACAGCCCCTTTACCAGAAATGACTTCCACACAGACAACAGCCAAACGCAAATTCGTTTAGGAGAGTGGAGCGACGTTTACGTATAACTTTGTCACTTTCCCGAACAGGTCCTGTTAGAGAGCACAAGTTACGTCCGGTGAAACTGCTGAGATGGTCTTGGGCACTTTCCGGGAGAATCCTCACGTGAGCACCCGGGCAGTAACACAACAGGCTAACATCAGCCAGTCGTCTGCTGTAAGGATATTGCATTCCAGTTTCTCCGTCCATATCACCTGCAACTACATCAAGAACTCCACGGACGAGATTTCGAAACTCGTGTTCATTTCTGTGCGTGGATACTGATGTAAGTGACAAATGATCCAGCGTTTGTATCTCACATTTTATTTTCGGACGAGGCACGATTTCATAATAATGGTTCTATGAATCGTCATAATATGCACTACTAGAGAGTTGAAAATCCGCACTGGGTGAGACAGGCATCATTTCAGTCACGATGGGGAGTAAATGTCTGGTGTGGTATACTGGGTGATCACCTAATTAGACCATATTTCTTTTAGCATTATTTGACAGGAGCCCGGAACCTACAGTTTCTTCAAGACCAACTACCAATGCTGCTAGAGGATGTGCCCTGGGTGAGCGTGTTACCATGTGGTATCAACACAGGTCAGCAGATGTACGCTACAACTTGAATGTTACACATACCGGCCGATGGGTAGGAAGGGGAGGACCGGTCACCTGGCCTGCTAGATGCCCGATTTAACGCCACTGGACCTCTTCCTATGGGGTTATTTGAAGGATGTAGTGTACGCTCAACAGCCGGAAAATTATGAAAGCCTTCAAAACCTTATTACGGAAACCTGTGATTCCGTAACACCTACACTGCTACAAAGAGCCCAAATGGCAGTTCAATGGTGTACTGAAACGTGCATTACTGCAGGACATCTATTCGAACACTTAATGCGCTAACAGGCTGTTGATCAGTCAAGCGGATTCAGCCATTCCATCCTCGTCCAGACCTGCTTATGAAACATCCACATAAGCAGCCCTAATGGCCTAGAACAATGCAAAAGTAAATAAAAAATGAATAAATAAATATATTAATTAAATAACCCGTCCGCCTCTGTTGTGTAGTGGTTAGTGTGAGGCCAGGGTTCGGTTCCCGGCTCTCCCACGAAATTTGAAATGTGGTACGAGGGCTGGAACGAGGTCCACTCAGCCTCGGGAGGTCAACTGAGTAGAGGTGGGTTCGATTCCCACCCCAGCCATCCTGGAAGTAATTTTCCGTGCTTCCCCACTTCTCCTCCAGGCAAATGCCGGGATAGTATCTGACTCAAGCCACGGCCGCTTCCTTCCCTCTTCCTTATCTATCCCTTCCAATTTTTCCATCCCCCCGCAAGGCCCCTGTACAGCATAGCAGGTGAGGCTGCCTGGGGGAAGTACTGGTCATCCTTCCCAGTTTTATCCCCCGACTCAATATCTCACGCTCCAGGACACTGCCTTGAGGCGGTAGAGGTGGGAACCTTCGCTGAGTCCGGGGAAAAAACCGACCCTGGAGGGTAAACAGATAAAGAAGAAGAAATAACCCACGACGTGAGGGCATTCGGATACATTGGCTCTGTGGATGATTTTCAAAGTACAAAATGAAAATATAATTTACAGGCTTAAGTGGGATCGAACCCACCTACCATACGCAGATGTATAAACAGAACCGCACTTAACCTATGACACCACGGCGACTCCAGATGGTAGGTATCCAGAAAGCCTACCAGATAGACTACAGAGGTGGCCAAATTATTACACTAAGGGTGGGAAAATCCACTGTTCAATTTTCCTGAGTATACATTTATGTGTGTCTCTATGGGAACTGACACTGGAGATTGTAGCCGTACAACAGGGTTACAGATTCCATTCAGTATTTATTATTATTATTATTATTATCATTATTATTATTATTATTATTATTATTATTATTATTATTATTATTATTATTATTATTAACCCGATTCATTAGATTTTATATATTCTGTTTCTCATCATTTAGACTGTAATAATTAGGTATCACGTATATTATTGCATTTAATCATAGGTTAAGTGAAATTTGTTTGTAATTAATCTGTATTGTAGTAAGTGAGGTTTGTTGGTTTCATATTGTCATGCTGTGGCTTGTAACTCTGGCTAGATGAGCTGGCATAGTATTTTGCAATCGAGGCTATGTTTAACTGAGAATGTTGTGTGCAAGTAGAATTCCCGGTGACGCATGAAACTTAGTCATCTGCAATCCGCTTGGGCACGCTTAGACAACACTTGACTGATGACATCAGTGCGTGGGCACGTGATTGCGACCAAGTTCAGTATTCGCCAGCTACTGTATGTTGAAGTGGAAGGGATGAACAGAGAGTAGGGAGATGAGTCGTCATCGCGAGGTTATAAAAGTCGATGCAACGGTGGTGAGAGGTATCATATCGTTCAGATCATATGTAACAGTCAGATGTATCAAATGGAAGAAGTGGTCTTAGAGTGATGGTCAGAGCTAAGAGTTGTGTTTTCAAGAGGTCTTGTAATAATCGAGGAGGTCTACAAGTGGTGGTTGTATCCGAGCAGAGACGGGTACTATGCTGATAAAGAAACATCATCTTCTTGTGAGGATGGACTTCACAAGATGTTTCAATAATATTTTCCAATTTCTTATAATATATTGAGTGGACGTAATTACATTGGAGCTCCCTACACGCGTACATGGTATGTAGGCCAACTCCTTGTTATATAAGAAGATAACAGCAGACGGCTCCCGACTTCAGCTCATAGGTTTTCCCAAGAATTTCAAGTTCAACAGCGGTGTATGCAGACATCAGGTAATCAAAGCATCAGACATGTTATGCATTCATAACATGAAGAAGAATGTAATCAGCGGCGATATCACATCTCACTTCAAGTTCATGCCAATAGCTTTTTTGTTTAGATTAAATTTTCCTTTTATTTTTACCGCAAATCTCACTATATATATTTTTTTAAAATTAAAAGACGTCAATGCTTGTTCATTGTGACGTAAATTATAGTCATAAACTCAGTTTTATTTTAATTATAATAAGTGATTCCAGTTCCATGTACAATACTCAATTGTGGAAATGCAACAGTAATTTAATATTGTCCTGATCCATATCCCTGTATATTGCCAGATATGTGAGTTTATCACCTCACGCCTTGAGATAATTGATATAAGAGGTATGCTCTACCGAATTTTGTTGTTTTTCTTAAAAAAGCAACTGGCGCTCAAACACATGTCATTTATATTGTGTGGAAGATATGAAGGTATAATAGTAGTGGTTAGAGTAGTCACAAGATGTTACAACGATATAGGGGCATTTCGGTATTTTTTTAAGATTTCTTCTGTCATAGTTTGGCAACACTGTTACAATTGATTGTCTGATGTCCCAAGGACTGTATTTAGTTCCTTGCACATGTGATTGTTTGTTTGAAATTTACCAAGGATGCAGTGATTGTCACTTAATTCCATGAGCAGAGTGCTGGTGTTTTATGTTGACATATTTAAAACTATATTGAACCTATATTTGCGACGTGTTTAGAACGCAGTGCTTAACATCGACGTATCAAGGTAATTTTAAAGTTATGGCGAGGAAAAGTCATATGTTCCCAAGGGAAATAGGGGTGGCAAGAACATTGCTTGCTGAAGGACACTACACGCAACATGAGATAGCAACAAGACCTAATATTTCACAAAAATGTTAGTCGAATTAAGAAAATGGAAGAAAACGACGGAGTTTACCAGTCACAATGAAAAGGAAAATGTATTAGGAATAGAAAATTAAGCCGAAGAGGTGTACAAAAACTGATCTCAATGTCACGAAAGCATCGCTCAGTTACTAGAAATGATCTATGAATTAATATGAAGAGTAGTGGCGTAGATGTATCTGCTAGAACTGTAACAACTAGACCGTACAATAGCGGATTGAAGACCCAGAAGAAAAGCAAAGATCACTCCAGGTATGGCAAATAAGAGATGGGAATCGGCAAAGGGTCTGCAAGGTTGATCTCCAGACGACTGGAAGAAGGTATGTAACATCAAAACACTAGTTATACAAGAATGAACTACTTTTATCATAGGTTCAACAACGATCATTGGAAACTTATTAAAAAATTGTAAAAATTGACGTTATTATCGTTCCTTTATATCTTGTAATAATACTGATAATGCACTACTAAAATGAAAACTTGTTTCTAGGTTTCCTTCAGTGATGAATCTATATTGAAGTAAGTGAAAAAACGAGTCAATATGTTCGTAGGAGGCCAGAAGAAGAGTTTCAACACCAGTGCGTACAACAGATAGTAAAAAATCTAACGAACTTTATGGTATGGAGTGTGATGTCAGCGTATGGTACCGGAAGATTATATATTGTAGAGGGTACCATGAAGCAGGCCCAGTACATAAATGTCTTTCAGAAGCGTCTCTTGCCTCACATAAGAGATTGGTTTCTGGAAAATCCTTGTGTTTTCATGCATGGTGGTGTATCCTGTCCTGCGGCCAAGAAAGTGAGTCAATTCCTCAGTGATGAAAAGCTTTCTGTGCTTCCGTGGCCAGAAAATAGCCCGAGCATGAGCGCCATTGAGAATTTGTGGGCTATTGTGAAGAAGAAATCAAGAAAACCACTGTTACAACAAAAATTGTGTTGGTTGAAACTTTGATACGGATTTGGCACCATGACAATGACATTAAAAGCAGTTGGCAAACACTCATTGAAAGTATTCCCAAAAGGGTGAAAATGCTTATTTCAAATTAAAGGATGTATATGAAGTTGAGGCACATGCACGTTTAATTTTCATTTGTATTCTGCAGCCCTGGTGAAAAAAAAATATCGTGTGCCTCGTCAGTACGCGACGTGCATGTCACTTATCAAGGACCACGAAACCTGAAGTGGAAATGACGTAACAGTCTGACCACTAGCAACACGTCAAACACAAATGGAAAACATGTCGGCTGATGGCCAAAGAGTGATTGGGTGTTGGAGGGGTTAGGAAACATGTGAAATTCATAGCGATTAGAACTGTCATTAAAAGTCACATTTTCAACACACCGGATACATTATCGAATTCCTACTTCTGCCTGTCTTTCACTGCCATACAGAGAAAACGAGTATGTTCAACAATGAAAATTGCCACCGAATACAACTTATAAGCTTCTTTTTTACAAGAAAAGTGTAAAATGAACCTCTCAATACCGCGAATTCTGAACCTTTTAAAGAAAAATACGTTTCCGTCAGCGAAGTGGTTGTCATCTTCGCCAAGTTGACACGCACCATGGTCTATATTCACAGGCCTGGTCACGCTTCCAGAATTCTTTCCGGCAGCTGCCAATTGGGAGCAAAGATCTCCACTGTGTGTTTTGCAGTTTAGTTCGATTATGTATACGTGGGTTATGGTGTCTCTCCAAATTTTAGAAGTAATTCATGTAAAGGGACTAGGTTATTTAGATTATCGAAAGATGAGAACAGGGGAGCAAAATGGGTTCAAAAGTGCCGACGTGATAAGTGGCAGCCCACAGCACATTCGCAGCTGTGTGAGGTTTGTATAACCTTTGCTGGATAAACATAAATAATCACGAAGTTTAATTATATTTGCTTTCGTGTTGTAGTGGTTAGTGTGTTTAGCTGCCATCCCCGGAGGCCCGGGTTCAATTCCCGGCTCTGACGCGAAATTTGAAAAGTGGTAGGAGAGCTGGAACGGGGTCCACAAAGCCTCGGGAGGACATCTGAGTAGAGATGGGTTCGATTCCCACCTCAGCAATCCTGGAAGTGGTTTTCTATGGTTTCCCACTTCTCCTCGAGGAAAATGCCGCGATTGTACCTAGCTTAAGGCCACGACCACTTCCTTCCCCCTTCCTTGTCTATCCCTTCCAATCTTCCCATCCCCCAGCAAGGCCCCTGTTCAGCAAAGCAGGTGAGGCCGCCTGGGCAAGGTACTGGTCATCATCCCCAGTTGTATAGAGTCTGAAGATTCAGGACACTGCCCTTGAGGCGGTAGAGGTGGGATCCCTCTCTGAGTCCGAGGGACAGTTTGCATTTCATATTTTCACATCAGGCAAAAGCTGGAGATGTACTTTAATTAAGACCATGGTCGTTTCCTTCCCACACCTAGCTTTCTTTCCTCTCCTATCGTCGTCATGAAACCTATCTGTATCGGTGCGGCGTAAAGCGAATTGTAATAAAACATGTTATAACAGTAAACTCGGATCGTCATTCCGTGGCGGTGCGGCTCCTTTTCTCAGGCACACCTGCAATAGACTTGAGCTGCATGTACCATTTCAGCCACACACCATTCTTAAATTTCCGGCCGTACCGAGCATCGAACCCTGAACCCGAGGACGGCAGATAATTACATTAACCGTTACGCTGCGAAGGCAGTCTATAACATACGCGTTTGTTTTTGTGACTAGAAATGTAGCCTAAATTGCTGGATTTAATATTTATTATAATAGGCCCAATGTTGTGTTAGGCCTTCGCCTACTTGTAATTATTTAATTTGAACAGTTCACACTTCATTTATCATTATATTACTTTGTTCATGGTTAGGTACCCAAAATTAGGCCTACTGGTTGAAAAATTGATTATGATGATTTTGTGCTATAGTCTGTCCTTAAGTCCATTAAAACTGCTCACAATATATTAAAACCGAGTGCTTATAGATGACAAAATACATATATATATCTTACCATTATTTCACAATTCTCAGGTTATGGTAAAACTATTAATTACAGGTATTAAAAATCAAAAAATTAATTTTAACAGCTTTTTTGTCGTAAATCCATTTTTAAATCCGAAACTCGCCTGTATCCTACACGGAAATACTGTGCGGAACGCCCAGACTTAGTCCAAATATGGTGGCTCCATAAGTAACTTGCGTGTCCTGAACTGTGTATATAGACCTTGACACGCACAGCTCTGCATATCTCATTGTATTGGCATGAGTTCGAACTTTGAATCTCTGAGTATGGCAAAATAAATATACATTCTCCCAGGATGGTAATATAGTAAGTGAGATTGAATCAAGGTGTCGTAAAGCTAATGCAGTGAGCTCGCAGTTGCGATCAACAGTATTCTGTAAGAAGGAAGTCAGCTCCCAGACGAAACTATCTTTACATCGGTCTGTTTTCAGACCAACTTTGCTTTACGAGAGCGAAAGCTGGGTGGACTCAGGATATCTTATTCATAAGTTAGAAGTAACAGACATGAAAGTAGCAAGAATGATTGCTGGTACAAACAGGTGGGAACAATGGCAGGATGGTACTCGGAATGAGAAGATAAAGGCTAATTTAGGAATGAACTCGATGGATGAAGCTGTACGCATAAACCGGCTTTGGTAGTGGGGTCATGTGAGGCGAATGGATGAGGATAGGTTACCTAGGAGAATAATGGACTCTGCTATGGAGGGTAAGAGAAGTAGAGGTAGACCAAGACGACGATGGTTAGACTCGGTTTCTAACGATTTAAGGATAAGAGGTATAGAACTAAATGAGGCCACAACACTAGTTGAAAATCGAGGATTGTGGCGACGTTTAGTAAATTCACAGAGGCTTGCAGACTGAACGCTGAAAGGCATAACAGTCTATAATGATAATGTATGTATATGTATGTATGAGCTAACTAGAGTGACGTTTTAAGTCGGTCGTGCTGTGAGCGGTTGTCGGCTTTCATAGTCATATTAAGTAAATGGGAACGTTTAGTATGCTGAAATTGCCACCATCTGTATGTTACAAGAATAATAAAGATGGCCACCATATCTGAACATTTTAGCGAAGAAACGTTTTGAAACGTGGTACGAGGGCTGGAACGGGGTCCACTCAGCCACGGGAGGTCATCTGAGTAGAGTGGTGTTCGATTCCCTCCTCAGCCATCCTCGAAGTGGTTTCCCGTGGTTCCCCACTTCTCTTCCAGGCAAATTCCGGGATGGTACGTAACTTAAGGCCACGACCACCTCTTTCCCTCTTCCTTGTCTATACTTCCTTCGTCCCATCTCCCGACAAGGCCCCTGCTCAGCATTGTAGGTGAGGCCGCCTGGGCGAGGTACTGGCCATTCTCCCCAGTTGTATCCCTCAACCCAAAGTCTGCAGCTCCAGGACACTGCCATTGAGGCGGTAGAGGTGGGATCCCTCGCTGAGTCCGAGGGAGAAACCGACCCTGGAGGGAAAACAGATTACGAACGAAAATCTAAAAAAAATCTATTTAAGAAAATAGTTTTTGATGGGTCCAACCTTGTAAATATACCTTATTGTAATAGAAAATTATTCTTCATTCATATATGTTTCAGGAACATTATGCATTCCCCTTCATCAGTGAAGTCCAATGAAAGTATTAAAACAATATAAAACTTGGCTTACCCAACAATTTAAGGAAGTAGCCTATCGTAATTCACCGTGTCAATGAATAAACAAACATTAGTGATATATTATGAAAATTATCATTACATAACATTTTAATATTTTGATGATGTGGAATGAGAATACAAAAATAAATTTACCATCTTCAGGTGTTTCTTCATTTTTTCTTTTTTTTTATATGATTAAATGCTAGCTTATACAATGGATTCGCATATATATTTTTTTTATTTAAACTTAATTCAAAGTGATTTTTTTTTTTTTGCTAGGGGCTTTACGTCGCACCGACACAGATAGGTCTTATGGCGACGATGGGATAGGAAAGGCCTAGGAGTTGGAAGGAAGCGGCCGTGGCCTTAATTAAGGTACAGCCCCAGCATTTGCCTGGTGTGAAAATGGGAAACCACGGAAAACCATTTTCAGGGCTGCCGATAGTGGGATTCGAACCTACTATCTCCCGGATGCAAGCTCACAGCCGCACGCCTCTACGCGCACGGCCAACTCGCCCGGTCAAAGTGATTTTTTTGAGCAAGATAAATTTCTAAACTTTCAAAAAACGTTCAGGAATTTTCCTTTATTGGCCGAATGTATTAATTCCATGTCATTATACATGTATTTAAATGTATGATTCTTTTCAACCATGTGCTGTCCCATTGCCGAATATCTTTCATGTTTGACTGCATTAACATGTACTTTGTACTTTATAGGCAAACTTTTTTCCAGACTGTCGTATGTATCGCTTCCTACATGTTTGGCATGTCAATGTGTAAATTCCTGATTTATTAAATATACATTTCTTCTCAATTTTATATGAATTGAAAATGATCTTATAAGTATTATTACCAGTTTTTTATGCGACATTGATGTTCATTTTTCTGAAAATTTTAGCCAGTTGATGAGAGTGCTTATTTCGAAAAGTTACAACTGCAAATAAGAGTTTAATTACATTTTTTCACTATGCTTTATTTACTTTTAAATATATGTTTCGTACTTCGTGCATTTATTAGTAGGTTCATCAATTGACTTGGACATTTTAAGCACTCTCTTCAAGATGATCACACTACGCGAATGTCCCCATCGTGAATGAAAGCCACCCAAAACAGACAGAGTGGCATTTCAACAGACAATGGAAGCCACTATCCATGATTGGCATGGTCACCGTAGAGCTGCACCGGCAGTATACGGGAATGATACTTGCTAAACAACTCACCTTGTGCTTTCTGTCTATACTTATTTTGGTATGACTCCATTGTCACGATTACATTTGCAGTTACGGTAAATGTGTTGTGTCCGGAAGAGCTCGATTTCTGCAGTCAAGTCCACATGTATCCTGGAATTTTATTCGATGAAAGTTTTCATGTTACTGAAATTAAGTATAGGAAATTCTATGATTGAGATGTTCATACTCGCATTTTTTTTAGGCAATTTGTCCGGTTTGTTGCCAGCTATAGTCCTCTTAGCATTGACGGAGGAACTGCAACTTATTTTAAAACCACAGTTGGTTGGAATCTCTAATATGGTTCTCGATATGTTGCTATATTATATTCCTTACACAGTTCTTGCTAGATTATCATATTTACATTATAATGTCTTCGTTCGCAGTCGTTATGTGGGAGTATTGGACATGATGTTATTATTTATTATGTCATAAAATTACTATTTTTAATATTATTCGTATTATGATTATTATTACTATTATTCGTCTCCTTAACTGAATGTTCAACGAGAAGGACTCCAGTTCAGAGGGTTTCGGGTTCGATTCTCGGCTAGGTCGTAGATTCTAAACTTGTTTAGGTGTTTATATTTGTCACAACACACTCCTCTTGACATATACAAACAACACAATACATTACACTGTCAAGCACCACAAAACACGCAATAATGACAACATCTCTTCAAATAGGGTTGGCGTCAGGAAGGGCATCTGGCCGTAAAATTGGACATAGTTCACATGTGCGACACATTTCTATCCCACGAACCCACCAGGTGTGGGAAGTACGGTGGATGTAAATTATGTTTTCTTCTTCGAATTATTATTATTATTATTATTATTATTATTTTTATTATTATTATTATTATTATTATTGGCTTGAAATTTCGGAATGGAGTAGTGGCTTTGACCTCTGAATAACGAAGTAGCGAAACATAGGCTGGAAAATTGTCCAGAAAACCCGCGTAAACCACCACACGGGAAGACCACAGATTGTTATCGAACGGACATCACGCCACATCAGCAGAACCGTACTAGGCATTCGACTGGCTACTGTGAGTCAGATCACCGCCCATTTGAATGTAAGGAGGCAACTGCACCGCATAGGCTTCACCAGCCGGCGACCAACTCGTGTCCCTTTGCTGACTCGCCGACACAGAGCTCAGCGACGTGCATGGGGCCGCGAAAATCGGCAATGGACCATGGAATAGTGGCGGCATGTGGTATGGTCCGATGAATCCCGGTGTATTGAGCTGATGGGCGCGCGAGAGTGTGGCGTATGCCCATGAAGGTACTGATCCTGCGTGTCAACAAGGTTGTGTCTAGGCGGGAAGTTCTGGCCCGGGCGGCGTTCTCATGGTCGCAATTAAGCTCCATTGTCCGGCTGCAGGGAGCGCTGACAGGTGCACGTTATGTGGACATTCCTTCAGACATCTTCATCCCTTCCTGGCCCTACAGCACCCTACTGGATATACCAAAGTTCAACAGGACAGTGCGCTATGTCACCGCTCTATGGTAACACGCAGGAGGTTGGAAGAGCACTCCAGTGAAGTTATAGCCATGGATTGGCCCTCCAGATCCCCCTATCTTAATCCAAACGAGCATTTGTGGGATGGTGTCGATACGGGTGTGCCCTGCATGAACCCCGCACCGACTACGCAAGGAAAACTGTGGGTAGCAGTGCAAATGCATGGGTCCAGATCCTTCCCGAATGATTCCAACACCTTGTAGAGTCGATGCCTCTTCGTATTGCTGCCGTTTTGATGGCTCGTGGAGTAGCAACTCTTTATTAACATCGCATTGAGTGTCTTCCCAGTCAGCGTATATTCACCTACCCTGAGACATAGGGATTTAAATTCGCCACTATTTCGCTTCTAAAACTTTGCATTAATCTAATAACACAGTGCAGTTCTAGAAGCATACAATTTGTGAGAGGTAATGTTTTATATAGCAATACATTGAGGCAAGAATTATGTTTTAATTACATCTTGGATATGCGCTAGATAGGTATTTAAACGAATTACTTGATAAGGGAAGCCTTGATTTAAAATAATTCATTTTGGCCAAGATGTGGGAGGGCGAACCTAACTAAACTTGTCAGTCTATTTTCAGTATGTAGAAAAGTAGAACAGTCAATAATATTCGTGAGTGAGTGACATTTGTTATTGTAACGAGTTTCAGAAATATCAAGGATCCTTTCGTTTGAGGGAATTGTGGGACCTTTCCCACCGTGATGATATGGTCACAATACATATTCTCTGTTACAAGATGTGTACTAGTGACCTTGCCCGTTACAGAAGAAAGGGAATTTCTGTAATAGAAACTAACTGATTACTCGAAAAATAATTAGCACGAACTGAAGTACCTGTCATCTCAGAATGGAAATTATTAAGAAATGAAGAGTTGAAAACAACATACGTATATAATGCGATATATGGAAATATATTCATGGAACCTTAGATGCTTTTATGAGTCACACCTAGTGATTAAATGCCTTATGATGCATACGATAAATAATAATAATATTAATAAAAATATGGTATGCTTCTACTAATAATCATAACAATAAATAATATGTGAAGGAACTATTCACTGAAGGCGTTGGCGTGTTACGACGACTACAGGCCATCCAGATGTTTTGCAGGTACTGGAGTGTAACGAGGTCAACGTAACGTCATACTCATCAGTATTGCTTGGCATTCTTAACCAGGTAGGCCTCACGAGTCCGAGTGGATGATGTTCAAGCCGTCAGTCCAGGATGGTAGTCCTTGGACAGGGTAGGAATCGAAACCACGTCTGCGATTAAGAGGGAAGCAAAATACATCTATCACATTGGGATGCAATATCAGTACTACTACTAATGGTAATAGTAATAATAACAAAAATAAGATGAGAAAAAAGAGGAGGAGAAATGAGAAGAAAGGAAGAAGAAAGTGGAAGATTAGATAGAAATTAAAACCCTTGCAATATACATCAGCAGTCTCCAGTGTTCATATCTGTGTGCCTAAAATGTGAGCATAAATTTCAGAAAAAATATATTACCAAAAATATTTAAAATGATGACCTTAAAACCGGATAGGTTTATTTTATTCACACACGTCATAAATGTTACCAGAAAGTTTTGTACTTGATCAGGGTTAAATTGTATTCAATGATTCGTCTGGCATATTTTCCAAATACATTTTAAAATTGAAATACGACATTGACCATTTAATTTGCATATTTTTTTTTACAAACGCAGCAACTTCATTTCACAGAATGGACCACTGTCAGATAATCAGACGAATTTATCCAAACTTTTGAAATTGTACTAGCTGAAGCCCGTCAATGGGGTAAATATTTATAGAAAGATTTCCTTATATACAACTTTAATTAATTATTATTATTATTTATTTTCTTACAATTTTTATAATTTTACACAGGCGACGATGGGAGAGGAAATGTCTAGAAGTGGGAAGTAAGTGACCGTGGTCTTAATTCTTGACGTGAAAATGGTAAACTACGGAAACAATCTGCAGAGCTATCGACAGTGGGGATCGAACCCACTACCTCCCGCGTGCAAGTTGACAGTTTCGTTACCCAAATCACACAGCCAATTTCTCGGTACATACCTCGTACAATTACCTTTGGACACTACTGGAAACATAAAATATCGCTCTCTTGGCTTTGCAACATTTAAATGGCCATGGTTGAAAATTACCTGAAGTAAATAGTGACCATCACGTCCCTTAGGGTTTATAGCGAATCGGAAATTGATGCCTGTTGAAAGAAAATCAAAGTGTTTTATCAGATGGTATTAAGTCAGTTCGAATTAAAGGTCTCTGTTCAGATTTATCTACACTTATTATTTCTAAATCTAAACAATTAATCTGGCTCCGTTTACGAGCCGTTGGGAAACATTCCGATTTCTATGGAGCATAACTATGGCTCCAATTTTTAGAATAAAAATATATGAAGGCAAACCATTAATTCCAAGGAATTCAAGAATTGCGTAAGAAATCGAAGTTGCTAGATTTCATGTTCAATATTAATCTGTCGACCTTAGTGTATGGTTTTGAGCTACCAGGTATAGGTTCCAGGAATTTCAAATTGATTATGAATGGCAACTGTCGAGAAAATGATGACACTATTCAGAGAAGTGAACGTTTCCCTATAAATTTCAGCCACGGTATCATCGTGTCCTAAAATTCTGGTTGGTAGTTCAACAACATTTGATCCGTCACCATATACAGACGGGTAGACGCTGTTAAGGATTTCTTGCAAAAAATCAGCGAGTTCCGTTTTTTGTAGTTTTGATCGCATATTATTATGTAAGCGGCGTATTTTGATAAAGGGTTAAAGGGGAGGGATACAGTTATAAACAAATAATTGTTTGGTGATAAGCATGAGGCAAAACAGTCAAAACCTTAATGAAATATCCCCCAAGAACAATTACTTTTCCCACCAGAAGGAATGGAATATCATTACATATTACACATTTTAGAGGACGACTCACACACATTAATGAATGACCATTTACCGTTGAGATTTTATCCACACTGAACCGTGCAAATCGAATATAGTCAGGTGATTTGGAATTTAATTCTAATCCAGACACCGAACACTCGTTTAAATTTAGAGGAATTTTGAATGTAATATGCACTGTTCAACAGCGGGGCAACAAAACAGCGACTATTCCTGTCCACAAAGCACATATTACCAGGAATGCGTATATATGCCTACCCTCTTCTACCTCCCCTATCGTGCTTCTTCCTCAGCTATCTCACGGTTCAGGCGGCCTTGAAGTACTCGTGAGCGCTTTAACCAATCAGAACGTCACATTTTTCTGTAATAGTCTAAAAATATACGGCAATGAGTGTTAAGCTTTTAAAGACACTCGGAAAATCTATAGACCGAGTGCTTTTTTCAGATATTCGTAGGATGCCAATCGGTTCAGCCGATCTCTCAAACTCGCGGTCAAAAGAACAGCCTAGTGTTTTCAATGAATAAATTATTTAAAATGCCTTTCTGTCCGCAAACGGCCGTAGCCGTGTTGAAACACCGGATCCCGTGAGATCTCCGAAGTTAAGCAACATTGGACGTGGTCAGGAGTTGGATGGGTTGCCACGTGCTGTTGGTGGGGGTAAGGGAATGGAGGAGCGGAAAGGAACTGGCCACCCTACCGCAAGTAAACTCCGGCTCAGGAACACCTCTGAGGAGGTTCGGACCTGCTTTCGGGCAGAACAACCCTTATCTTACCTTACCTTACATCTGTCCGTCCGTAAACCACATACATTTTATTAGATATGATCACTTTTGTTCATTCTCGAGAATAGTTGCTAGATCATTAAAGGTCTGACGATGTTCTAGTGAATCAATCAATGCTGAATCTTTATTTTGCCGTTTAAGCGTTTCCATTCGTTCACTTCAAATTAGGTCAGCCATATTAAAGATTAGAGTTACGCCACTGCCCTCCTTCCACCGTTCATCAATACCGTTTCTATAAAAAGTGATAACTTTTGCTTTCGTCATCTTTTTCAGTATATAGGTACTTCCTACATCCATTACTACCAATTCAGAACAGGTTACGGAAGGCACATCAAAAGTCGAATTTTATCAACCAAAGATACTGAGCTGCAGTTGGTGAAAAGGATGCCTGAAATACGGTACATTAGAGTTATATGTAATGAAAAAGACAACTTCAAAGATGTTTAAAAGTATGTTCTGATCTCAGAATATGGGAATATATAGGTAATGAGCTCCCTACGTACATCTCGTCTCAGTGGGAAGAGGTTCTTGAGGAAAAGTTAACGAGATTGGCTTATTCAATTATAAGGGACGAAATATAAATATGCATATAAGAAACTGAAAGGAGGAGCGAGATCGTGTTTCCCCGATGAAATACATTCCATACATACGTTCTGCATATTTTGTTAACTTCCCATTGAAGTGACATACCTTTTATTAATGTGTTACATTAATTTTAAATTTTCTATGTGGAACGGTAAAAGGAATGATACTTCATAAGACAAGCATTTAACTCCCAAATGAGTGTGCCGCATGAAGTTCATATAAATCGTTCAAATATAATTATAGAATTGCAGCCCACTAATCTGCTATTGTTTCCGTGCAATAATCTTTCAAGTGACCCTGTATATATGTGTCTACAAACTAAGGTTGTTTTTCAAGAAATGAAGGTGTTGTAAGGACATCCTGGTCCATTCCCAGGGATCACAATAAAACTTATTCAAACTGTTAGGCTTACTGTTTGAAAAATGTGAATTATTACGTATCCAGTCGAGTGGAGATTAAATTTTCACCGAGCTCGATAGCTGCAGTCGCTTAAGTGCGGCCAGTATCCAGTATTCGGGAGACAGTAGGTTCGAACCCCACCGTCAGCAGCCCTGAAAATGGTTCTCCGTGGGTTCCCATTTTCACACCAGGCAAATGCTGGGGCTGTACCATAATTAAGACCACGACCGCTTCCTTCCCACTCCTAGCCCTTCGTTGTCCCATCGTCGCCACAAGACCTATCTGTGTCGGTGCGACGTAAAGCAACCTAGGAAAAAAGTTAATTTGCTGTTTATATAGGAGACATCCACGCAGAAATGTTTTGTCCAACCACAAGATTACTTATAAATCATGTTTCATGATATATATTTTCTCAATTAGTGGATTCATTAGAATATTTTGCCATACTGGAGATCAGTTTGAACCACTTTTTATTCCAGATCTGTTCTCGACCAGTGAACGAACTAATATACGCGCTTTACAAGAATATTTATTTTCTTTCTTTCTTTCTTTCTTTCTTAATCTGTTTACCCTCCAGGGTCGGTTTTTCGCTCGGATTCAGCGAGTGATCCCACCTCTACCGCCTCAAGGGCAGTCTCCTGGAGTGTGAGACAAAGGGTCGGGGGATACAACCGGGGAGGATGAACAGTACTTTGCCCAGGCGGCCTCACCTGCAATTCTGAACAGGGGCCTTGTGGGAGGATGGGAAGATTGGAAGGGCTGGACAAGTAAGAGGGAAGGACACGGCCGTGACCTTAAGTTAGGTAACATCGCGGCATTTTCCCGGAGGAGAAGTGGGAAACCACGGAAAACCACTTCCAGGATGGCTGTGGTGGGAATCGAATCCACCTCTACTCATTTGACCTCCCGAGGCTGAGTGGGCGCCGTTCCAGCCCTCGTACCACTTTTCAAATTTCGTGGCAGAGCCGAGAATCGCACCCGGGCCTTCGGGGGAGGCAGCTAATAACACTAAGCATTGCACCATAGAGGCGGACGAATATTTACTTTATACATGAATATTCTATCATTTTATTAGGTAGATAATGGGTTTGAACCCCACTGTCGGCAGGTCCGAAGATGGTTTTCCATAACTAAATTATAGCCACCACCGCTTCTTTCTCCCTCCTAGCGCTTTCTGCTTCCATCGTCGCCATAAGTAAATATCTGTGTCAGAGCGACGTAAGGCGAATTGTAATATATAAGATTACCGAGCGAGTTGGCCGTGCGATCAGTGGCGTGCAGCTGTGAGCTTGTATCCGGGAGATTGTATGTTCAAGCCCCAATGTCGGCAGTCCTGAAGGGAAATGCTGGGGCTGTACCTTAATTAAGGCCACGGCCGCTTCCTCCCCACTCTTAGGTCTTTCTTATCTTAACGTCGCAAAATAGAAATTCGTGCAGTTGAACGTATTGTCACATGTTTTACAGATATCCCATCTAATGAAGAATTACAATTCGAAACAAAACGTAGTTTCGATATTGTAGACGAGATTCATCATGGGATATTGGAGCAGGAATTACCTTTGGGAGCAAAAGAAATAAATGTACCGAACTCTGTGTAGATGATGTTGTTAGGTCTACAGCTGATGTAAG